>NC_139959.1:30284458-30493818 GCF_963454915.1 Gymnoscopelus microlampas | reverse complement strand
CCTGTCTCTAACAATAGATGTATACCTTTTATAAATGCCACTATTCGCCATTGGAGTCTGAGTCAACATGTAAAGGTACAATAACTATTCAGCCCATTTAAAGCGTGGAAATAAACGTATCAATGAATTAATAAATACATGTTTATCCCTCGGATGATTCGAACTCGCCCCAACGTCAGCATAAATACACCAGACAGGTGCTTACACCGGTGAGCCATTCTTCTCACAACAATTGTGTACCGTTAACAACTCATAGAGTATACAACCAGCCATTAAAAAACAAATCAGTCATGGTCGCCAGATCAACTTGAGACCTCAAGTCACCACACTGATTTTATTTTACTGGTCTCCACAAATTTTGTTTGTTTGTTTCTAAAATATCTCACCATGATCCTCTATTATTCATTATGTTATAGGCTACTTAGAAATAGTAAATATGACGCATGATAGGTTAAATAAACTGTTTGTTTATGATCAATGGTAGGTCTAATGATCAATGGTTATTTATATTGACCAGATCTGTAGAGGGGCAGGTGAGTAATTTAAATAATTTCCGTCTGGCGGACATATTTTATTTTCTGCCCAAAAAGTGTATTATACAGAGAAGGTGGGGTCCTGAGATGTAACCCACCGTGGAGAATAGTCTTTTAACAACACCTAACGGCCTTTGTTTCGATGAGTAGCAAAATCGTTTTCTTTAGTTTTACTACAGATGGAGACCTCGCACGGTAGTGGAATTTTCAGTCAATGGGAGGAGCACCGCGCCTAACGGAGACCAGAGCTCTAAATGGACATGCCTTGAAATGCCATTTTCTGTGCAGCGGCTGCAACTGTATCTTAAAACATACTATTTCCAGGTGATTAGATTACATAAACATTAGCTTCAATAATTTGTAGGACATTTAAAATCGACTGGTCAATCGACTGGTCAATAATCACTATGTGGGTTTTCAGACACTTTTGGCCATATTTTCCCTATAATTGGTCATGTTATAAACAGTTTATTTGACCTATCATGCGTCATATTTACTATTTCTAAGTTGCCTATAACATAATGAATAATAGATGATGATGATGATGATAGATTTGAGAAACAAATCTGTAGTAAACAGCTGTGTTAGAGAGCAATACAATAAAATCAGTGTGGTGACTGAGGTCTCAAGTTAATCTAGTGACCATGATTGTTTTTTGTTTTTTAATGGCTGGTTGTATACTCTACGAGTTGTTTACCCATTTGTTGTGAGGAGAATGGCGCACCGGAGTAAGCGCCTGTATGTAATTATGCTGACATTGTGAAGAGTTCGAATCCTAGGAGGGAATGAACATTTATTTATATATTTATTAATTCATTGATGCGTTTATGTGCACGCTTTCAATGGGCTGAGTAGTGATTGTACCTTACACATGTTGACTCCGACTCCAATGGCAAATATAGTTGCATTTATAAAACGTGTAAATCTATTTTTAGAGAGACTGACACAGGAAGTGGTTGTATTCCTGTTTCTCAACAACAACAAAACCAACGGAGAGCCGTCCACAACGCAACGTGAGTGTTCGTCTGTCTGGCGTTGCTTCATCCAAACAAGAATCAGATCGGTATGTTTTGGCATTGTGATATGAAAGAAAAAAAAAACGGCATTGACGAGGACAACTATGTGTTCTTTCACCGGGGACAACATCTGCTGTTACTAGGACAACAGTCGACGCGGTCGCAAGTTCAATTCAATTCAATTCAAACTTTATTCCAGACACTCAGGGGGTCCATATTGCATACAGATAAGACACATATAAGAAAGTAAAAAAATAGATAAAAACACATCATACAAACAAGAACATACTATTACATATAAATCACACATAGAGACTGTTTCTTCAGTGATTCCGTAGCCTGGATGAGTACCGGAGACAGCCTTTCCCAGGATTGACTATATCCTCAATAATACTATTCCTGGACTCATCCAGGCGTGACATGAAACCATACATGGCGTGCCTTAAGAGAGCCTCACAAGTGTGTATACCACATGTCACAAAGTGACTGGCACTATGCCATCTGGGGACCTTAAGTAGAATACAAAATGCTTAATGCTTAAGTAGAGTACAAAATGCTTTAAAGAGAGCACATTTAACAGGATCAGAACACATGCTGAACCTTCGAAGCAGCATATTGGCCTGGGCATATAGTATGCGGCACTGCCTAGAGACATATCTGTCATCTTGGAGGTTGTCAGTAAAGATGTGGCCCAGATACTTAATTTCTTAACACAATGATAAAGGACTGTTACTTAGAGAAAAGGCTGGAAAAGCCAAAAGTTGATCTGGTCTCATTACAAATTGAAACACCGGCAGTGTTGTGAGGACCCACAGATTACCAACCTGTTAACTGCTGGTTCAGATATGCGTCTCACTCAGGACGTCACCCTGTTCTCTACTACCCTCTAGGGGCAACACACTGTATAAGTGTTAGTAAATGTTTAATTCATGACTTGTAAAAGAGGAGCTCCTCTCTCTCTCTCTCTCTCTCTCTCTCTCTCTGTCCATTGTATGTTTTGTGTGGAAATGCGCTGCCCACAGATCTAGCTATATCAACGTTTTCACCCAGTGTTAGACCTGTCTCGATGTGGGGTCCAGGGACCCTCAGGGTTCCTTGAGGGGGTTCCAAATGAACACTTAACCACTTAAAACCTCCAGTCTAGTGAAACAGACCTGAGTTGGAACTGCTTTCTCCTCATCTACACCAAACCTCTTCCACAAAAATAGCCGACCTGCAACGTGACACATTGTGAGCTTGTAGATCGGCTATTTTTGCCCAATATGCCCCCTAGAATACAGATGCAGGGGTTCGACTGGTTAAGGGGGGCTGCATGCTACAAACCGACATACGAGTGGGTGGTTGTGATACGTTTATTTTTTTAATTTCCACATTTAGTCCAGGCTTTTGTCAGCAGTGAGAGTTTGGAACAAAGAGGAGTCTCTACAAATCTCTGAAATCCCTCTCTAGTGACCATGGATTAACAACAACTGTCGCAAGAAATAACAAAACCTCCATACTGTACCTCAGTGACAAAATGTCCCACAACGAGTCGGAATGGGTATCCAGGTATTTAACCACGCTAGATTTACGCAAATGCTCCAGGAGACACAAAGCAAGCAACACAGCTGTGATTAATTCAATAAGATTAGCTCTCAAAACAGTTGGTTGGATCTGTTTGTTGGATAGATTATTTTGTATCATGCAGGAAGCTGTATAGGTATGTAACTCTGAGAGTGTACAAATGGAACCAAATGGACCTAAATGGAAGTTTGAGAAGCACTGCATTAGACACACAGATCTGTGGTATAGTAGTTTGTAATTGATTGATTGAGTCAGGTGCACGCTCTCCGTCTCCATATAGCAACACTGTTCTTCATAGCAGCTATCCAGAAACAACAGACACCTGAATACTGTGATTGACCAATCAGAATCAAGCATTCAACCAAGCCGTGTAATATTAACATAACTCTAAACCACACAGATTGGTTAAACCAACCTTTAATTATTATAATAGGTTCCAGATTGCATGTTTAAGATTGACCAAATAAATCCAGAAAAATATATATATATTAGTGTGCATGTAGGCTAAACACACTCAACATGAATGACAATGAATCCATTCAGGTGCAGAGATTAAACCTAGCTGTGTTCATTTACTTTTTCAATTATTCGAATAACCTAGTGCACTTTTATGTAAATATTTTATACTTCGCCGTATACAACAGTGTCCTGCTAAAATGGCAAAACAATAACAATCTACAAGCGACAACGTGATGCGACGCGTTATATATTTTCCCTGTAGATTGGCTATTTTCACTGTTTTTGGGAAATCAATTATTCCACTAAAATCTATTATATTCTTCACAAACAATTCAATCGTTAAGTCTCATCAGCCGTAGGAACTGATCCAACATTGAGGAAACGGATCCATCACATTTGGAACTATTTCCGTAACTTTTTATTACATTTTTGATCTAGCCCGGTAAAACCCCCCCCCCCCCCCCCCCCTCCAGAAATCTCATTTGTATTTGATTTCAGGAGTTGGGTCTGGCCTGAGAGCTTATCTTGGCGCTTCTGCGTCGTCCACAAAAACAAAATGGATCCTCCAAAATGGCGTCCTTGCTCATTGTTCTGTGATTGGCAGCGCACCTTGGCCAATCAGGTGGAAGCCGAGTGAAGCCGAGTGGAGCCAAGTGGAGCCGAACGAAAACGAACGGTGGCCATTCAAATTTTCTCCGCTGTCTTTGAAAACTTCAAAACGCTCTCAAACTTATTTTTTTGTGGCACGGAATTTACTTTTAAGATATTTTTTGGATAGCTTTTAGTTGTTTAACTTCATATATGTGGTCAATTAATCATGACATGGGCTATTTAAAAATAAAAATTCTGAGAACCGGCAGGGGCTGGCAGTGATACTCATTTATCCATACTGTATAAAGCAACCTATTTTCGGCATGGCCCTTTCAAAAGTCCCCCTGCTCCTACGTTGCTCTGTGGTGTTGGTGGAACAAACTGCTGATTGGCTGAAGGGGTTGTCAGTCAACGGTACTACTCCCGCCCACAGCCAAAAATAAACAGACCAAACAGACATTCAGGCTACTTCACATCTGCTATACAATTATAATATCAGTGGTTTTCAGACTTTTTTTTATTTCAAGGACCACCATAACTCTCAGAGTTACCCATAGGGTCCCTGGACCTCATTTTGAGAACCACTACAAAAATATGTGTGCAATACTATATGATTGAATTTGTGTTCATCAAAAATTATAATGAAGGTAAAAATGATATAATGAAAATATAGGAATTGTTAAAGAGGGGACATCGTCAAGGAACCATTCAAATCGTTAAAATCCCCCCCCCCCCCTTAAAAAAGGGATCCTGACCCTACACTCCCCCCTCCCCCAAGGACGACATGGTACGTTCCAGCCACTCCAGGAAGTTGCTGACCCTCACATAGACGCCGTAGAGGTCCTGCTGCGCGCAGCCACGCCCCCAGCTCACCACCCCCGTCAGGAACCAGGTCTTCTTGTAGCGGGTGACCAGCGGACCCCCGCTGTCCCCCTGGCAGGCGTCCCGGCCCCCCTGACGGACCCCCGCACACATCATGTTCCTGGTCATGGGCAGCTGGGTGTGGGCCCTGCACTCCTGCAAGGGAGGGGGATGGGATGGGGATGGGGATCGTTTTATTAGTTTTTATTAATGAATACTTAAAACATACAATTTAAAACAGCACAGGGTACAGACAGACATTTAGGCTAAAGGGATAACACAAAAAAAGTGCAGGGAACATGTTTCCATTGTGGTCGTATGTATTCATCAACAAGGCAAAAAATAACACAATAAACATATCAACAAACACAAAACATTATATGTACAAAGGAGAAAAAGGAAAAAGACGGCGGGGGGGGGGGGGGGTGACACCACCTATTCTATGGGAAATGTGCGTCTAACTCCCCTTGTAGAGGATTTCCTGATAAATGAAAACAGGCCTGTTTTGAAAACTTTTTTTAAGGGATGGTGCCAGGTAGTACCTAGTAGTAGAATGAGAATTTCCCCATGTTTGTTAAAACATTATTGATCACAAATAGGCACAGCAGCCATATTGGAAATAAATTAGGCCTCTTCCTTACTTCCTTCTTCCATCTTACCAGTGATACTAATGAAATGATATTATACTGTTTAGACTGACTTTCTATATTTGATGAATAACCTTGTGTTTACCTTGCTTACTGTAAATCGCTCTGGATTAAGAGATATGCCTAAATTGTAAGGCTCTGTTCCAATCAGGTCAAACAGAGTCAGGGTGCTGATATTGTGCATGTTGGCTCACTGGAAACACTCTGCTACACCAGTGGGTCTAAAATGTGGTCCAGAGGAGGTTCAGAATGGCTCCTTATGGGTGTTTAACTCTGAGAGTGTACACATGGAACCAAATTGGTTCCATTTGTACACTCTCAGTCAGAGTTATGGGGGTCCTTGACATTAAAAAGGTTGAGAACCACCATGCTAGACTAAATGGAACAGAGCCCTCATTAGTATAGTTGGTAAGACCTGTGGGCCTACCTGCAGCGGGACCCTGGGGATCTCCAGGCGCTGGAGGATGTTGGCGGGCGGTCCGACCTGCGCCAGGCGGCCCCAGCCGCTCACTGTGGACACGCGCACGCCCGCCAGCGTGCGGGCGAATGTGCCGCGGGCGGCGGGCAGACACACGGGCACCACGTAGGGTCCTAGCGGGACGGCGGAGCGAAGCATCAGCAGGGCGAGGTCGCTGTCGGACGAGGAGACGTTGTACGAAGGATGGACGATCACAGACGAGACGCGCCGGGTGTGTTCCGTACGCTCGTCAACTGAGCGGTCGTGTTCTCCTGGGGCAGAGGAGAGGAGACTCTACTGTATATATTCTCACCCACGGTGATGTACAGGGTTGTGTGCGTGCGTGCGTGCGTGCGTGCGTATTGGGGAGCGTGCGTATTGGGGAGGGTCTCACCCACGGTGATGTGCAGGGTACTGGGGTGTTTGTTCCACACACAGTGCGCTGCCGTCAGGATCCACCGGGGGGCCAGGACGATGGCTCCACATTGATACCTCAGCGGCTCCTCCTCTACCGCGTTTAATGTCTGCTTACGTTGCCTCACTGTGGGCCTGCTACGCTCTGAGAGCATGGCCTGGAGAGAGAGAGAGAGAGAGAGAGAGAGAGAGAGAGAGAGAGAGAGAGAGACAGACAGACAGAGAGAGAGTAATCCAGCAGAAATCAGACATGTGGTTTCTTTGAATTTCCGGAGAATCTGTTGCACCAACTGTTACACGTGTGTGCGTATGTGTGTGTATGTGTGTGTGTGTGTGTGTGTGTGTGTGTGTGTGTGTGTGTGTGTGTGTGTGTGTGTGTGTGTGTGTGTGTGTGTGTGTATGTTTACCTGCCATGGACAGTGTCCTTTGGGACAAATATATCCGTTGACCACCCTGGGTGAGAAGTGTTGGACGATCCTCCCACACGGCACAGGAACTGGACCGGAGACACCGTTTACAATTAATAATGTAGGCATTTAACAGACGCTCTTATCCAGAGCGACATACAATAAGCAAGGTTAATAATCCATTCCCATGTAATGCAGAGAGAGAGCAATGTAGTGCCTCAAGAAACTATAGGATACAAGGTAAACAACCTAGCATCTGCCTAAACAACATGCTATCTAAATAGCATTCTGTACATTTGAAACGGCATGTATAGGGTAAACCAGATAAACAATGACCCAGTCTAAAAAGTTATATCAAAATAGTTCTCTACATTTGAAATTATAGGTTACCAGGTAAACAATGAACCTAGCATCTGCCTAAACAATAGCCTACTATCACAAATAATAATGTGTACATTTGAATGTAGAATACACGGTAAATAATGAACCTAGCATCCGTCCAAACAACATGCTACTGTATGTAAATAACATTCTTTACATTTGATGGGATTTGAACATCCTATACTTCATTTAACCATTTACGCTTGCCTCTTTTTTTTTATCTCACAATTTTGTAACCCATTTTTTTCACCCAGTGCCAATTGCCTATGTAATCCTGGGCGCTACTCTCCCTATAGCTGCCAGCCTAGGGAGAGCCCAGAACTGAGCGCATGCCTCCTTCAATGTGTGAGGAGCTAGCAAGCCGCTTTTTAGGACGTAGCGCTTGCATGGAAGGAACACGTTATTCCAACCAGTTCCTTTCCCCTCCATCAGGCGCCCCGGCTGACCAGGGGGAGGCAGTATAGAGACCAGGATTACAGCATGTTTTTGGTGAGGGTACCTACGGTGGGGGACACGGGGAGAACATGCAATGACGCGGAGGAGAGGACACGACCCCAGCGCCCACAGCGTCCCCGGCGGGAATCGAACGCTCGCCTCTCTTGACCAAAATATACATCCCAGTGACCCAACAATAGGGCTGTCATGGTAACACAGAGAGGCAATGTAAATTAAACAAAACAAAACAAAAAAAACTCTTAAGACACACAAAGCATGCTGGGAGACCTTGAGGCAGACAGCTGGTGTTGTCGGCAGCCAGGCCGTAACCATGGTGACAGTGGCAGGCGTGCGTCGCATTCGGGGACTCTTTGCAGAAGTGTTCACATCCTCCATTTCTATAGAGACAACCATAGGACGCCCTCACCGCTAGAGAGAGAGAGAGAGAGAGAGAGAGAGAGAGAGAGAGAGAGAGTTTCTATAGAGGCAACCATAAGTCGCCCTCACAGCTAGAGAGAGAGAGTGATAGTTTCTATAGAAGAATCCACAGACGCGCTGCCTGTAGATGCCTGTAGGCGGCCATTGCTGCGGTGTCGCGTCCGCGTAGCGTTGACACCGCAGCAATGGCTGCGCGCAGGGCAGCGCTCCGTGGATTCGTGTATAGAGACAACCATAGAACACCCTCACAGCTAGACAGAGAGAGTATCTATAGAGAGAGCTGTATAGGACGATATAATCATTATAATAATAATGTAATAATATATTTAAAAAGTATATCCTACTATATTCTACATGTGTTTTGATTAGCAGATTACATTTAGTATCAGATTACATTTACCAGTGTTTGAGTCTGTAATCTCATCACCTTTGTCGCAGTGTCGTCCCTGGTGACCGTGGCGGCAGATGCAGAAGTAACCTTTGACCTGAGGCATACAGGTGGCTCCGTTCTTACATGGTTTGGATTCACAGTGGTCCTTCACTACACAACACAACACAGAGAAACTAGATTACCCATAATAATTCACAGTGGTCCTTTACTGCACAACACAGGAAAAACAACATTACCCAGACTCCTTCAACACAGATAAAGTACATTTTTCAGACACAACTCAGAAAAAACATTTCCCAGAATCCTTCAATTCACAACACAGAAAAAAACATCACCCAGAATCCTTCACTACACAAAACACAGAAAAAAAACTGCATTACCCACAGTGGGTAGTTCTTTATATATACGGTGTATGATAATGATGATGACTTCTTTTCAGACACAATAGGTCCATATAAAACAAAATAGATAAAAGAGAATAGAAAAACAGACAGCAACTAGACAAAGTGCTCCTCGGAGCACAGGTCAGGTAGGTTATTGTGGGCCAGAAATGTTCGAAATTCGCCAATCAGGATGGAATATGAAAAATTGGACTGATCCGTCTTGATCACATGACTATAGAGATAATGTGCACCGATTTGCGTGATGTTTGGTCAAAATCCGTAGGAGTAATATTTTGTTTTCCGTAAATCGGCCTCCTGGTGGCACTATAACAGGTCAATCAGTGTATGGCATCCAGGGAGTGTATGTGCACAGTTTTGCTGCGATTGTGCTAACGGTGCCGAAGATTAGCTGTTCACAGACAGACCCGCACACGGACGGACGGACGGGGTGCAAAACATAGAGAGAACGCAGAGATAGCATGAATATCATACGCACGCACGTACACACAATGAATGAGCTACTGTACAATGTATGTGTTATAAAACTAACATCTACATGCTCTGCATTGCTCTGTTTACCTGAGTATAATTTCCAAAACTCATTCTGTAGGAGAGAGAGAGAAACAGAATAGTGTTATTGAACAGTCTTCTGTAGGAGAGAGAGAAACAGAATAGTGCTATTGAACAGTCTGTCAAAAATGGCAGATCTACAAGCTCAAATCGCGTTGCAGCTGGCATTGTGAGCTTTACTTGTAGATAGGTAGATATTTGCAGCTCAAAGGTTGGGGTTGAAAATTGCAAACAAAAAATATATATATATATATATATAAAAGTATTCTTAAAATTGCTGCTCAACGCTTCTCCTGATATTCTGTTATAGTTTTTTTTTTTTTTGTGAAGACCATTTCACACCTGGAAAATGTGCCACTCTCTCCATGAAAAAGGTTTGGATTTCCCACTGATTTGCCAATGATAGCCCTTTGAAATTCTCAAATATTGCATCTAGTAGTAGTACTGTTAATAAGAATACAAGAACGCTCGCCCCAAAATACGCTCGCCCCTGGTCAAATCCGGTGACCTTGGAGCGGTCCCCATCAGGTATTCCTAAATGTAACCTCAGTAGAACCATGCCTAACCCTAACCTTATTCCTAAGGTTTAAACATTTAACGACTTAAACCCTGAATACTTTGTGAACTTGACCTTTAGCTCTGTACTTGGTCCGCTCTTTTTCCCCTGTACACCAAACCACTTTGCCGAACATAGCTGATCTACAAGCTCTCAACGCGTCGAAGATGCATTTTGAGCTTGTAGACCTGCTATTCTTGGCTAATGTTCCCCCAGAATAGGGATGCGAGGGTTCAAGTGGTTAATGTAAAAAAAATATATAAAGTCCCTATGAAACAAAGATTTGGCGTCCCCCCCCTGCAGTATCTCAGAGGACCCCCTAGGGGTCCCGGACCCCCTGTTGAAGACCCCTGGCCTAGGTAGCAGGGCCTCACTAGTTGTTTAGGGAAGATGAAGATCTCTCTGGCCTCCTCGTAGGAGCATTTCTCCTCCAGACACTCTCTCTCCAGATCTCCTGCTTTCAGCTCCTCCAGAAAGTAGTTGGCTCGGCGAGAACGTTGGAGAACCCGGCTGGCATCCTCTCTGTTCAGGAAGACCGGAGCTGACAGACAGACAGACAGACAGACAGACAGACAGACAGACAGACAGATATGTCTGGTAATATGCATGGGTGCATTGTAATATGAGTGATGGTATGTTAACACATTGGGTGCCAAAACCGTATATATATACGGTTTTGGGAATACAACCACGGAGTGCCAAAACCGTATATATACGTTTTTTGAAAAAATATATTTTTTTGAAAAAAAAAAAAGAAATTCAATTTTTTTTTTTAAATGTAAAAATCCTGGCACTCAACGTACATTTTTTTAATAAACCTCTGGCACCCCAAGTGTTAAATATATATATATATATATATATATATATATATATATATATATATATATATATATATATATATATATATATATATATTTAAATTCAATTCAAACTTAATTCCAGACACACAGGGGGTCCATAGAGTACATAAAAACAAATACATAAAAACATTAAATAAAGACATACTCATACATAGAGGCTGACCAATTATTGGCTTAGGAATGCGACAAAAACAAAACAAAATCTCCGTGAATTCAAGGCTTCATGGGGTGTGTAATTGATAGAAAATAAGTACTTTTCGGGATGAACTACTCCTTTAAGGCCAATTTCCAAAATAGTGAAAATAGTGGATCTACAACCGGTTGTAGATCCTCTATTTTCTTAGGGAAAAAGAGAACATGTTTGAGAATGTTCGCCTATAATGACATGCCCATGATAGGGATGCCAGGTTGGAAGTAAACGTGGTTGCAAACACTAAAAAACAAATGTGTCACATGTCACATGTCACATGGACGGGCATGGATTGGGGGGTCCTCAGCAAAATGCGTTAATACAGCAACACAATCATTTAAAACACTTTATCCATATGTTATACGTTGGCTATATTCAAAAATAGCAGATGTACAAGCTCAAAGCGCGCTGCTATTTTTGAACACATGTTTGAATTTTGTTTTTATAATCTTGAACTTTTTTTTAACACATATCATCTCTTCTGGCACAAAACCTTTTCAGATGGGGGGTCTGCGGTCAAATATATATATCAATTTGGGGGTCCTTGACTCGAAAAACTTTGAGAACCACTGCACTACATTGCATTGTCAAACCCTGAGACCTGAAATGCCCCCCCCCCCCCCCCACCCGTTCAAACCACAAAACAGCAGATGACAAACGTATGTAAAATCCATTTGTAAATACAAGAAGAAGAGTGTGTTCCTCGTAAGCCTACCTGTAGGATCCCCAGTGCAGTGTGGGATACATAAGAAGAGCCATAGGAGGGTCAGTACGTCTAGCCGTGTGTCTGTTCTGCTGAGAGATGCCATTACTGAATGCCTGAGCAAAGTTCAACTGCATCAACAACAAAATCAGCTTCCTGCGCAAAACACACACACACACACACACACACACACACACACACACGCACACGCACACGCACACGCACACGCACACACACACACACACACTGTACATGCATACAAGTGTAGCACACCACACACATTTTATCTCTCGCACTTTAGACACAAACAAAAACACGCACACACGCACAAGGCCGGGCGCTGCAGATTATGTTTTTTGTTTGTTCCTGTGAGACTGTGCGGCTCTGAAAAGCAAATCTCAGACACAGCTGGACCAATCGGTGTGAAACTTTGCACACGCCCCCAGTAGGCCAGGGAAGAACCTCCACCCATGGTGCTATTAACAGGCCACTTCACATTTTGGCAGCTGCACTGCCATCCAGGCTGACAGACAAAAAACAACATACCATGGACACAAGATCCAATCATACCAACATTTTATGTTCATGCTGTGTGGCCTCTAGAGATTTTCTTTTAACCAAAATTTTGATCTCATGATTTTGTAACACATTTTTCACCCAGTGCCAATGCCTAAACTTGTAATCCTGGGCGCTACTCTCCCTCTGCCTGCATGAGGAGACTTCCTATCACCTGACAGGGGGGAGTTTCCCCGGTAGGATGTAACGCGTGGAAGGAACACGAAACCAGTTCCTTTCCCCTCCATCAGACACCCTGGCTGACCAGGGGGAGGCAATATAGAGACCAGGATTACTGCATGTTTTTTGTGAGGGTACCTACCCGACCCTAGGGGACACGGGAAGAACATGCAAACTCCACACAGAAAGGCCCTTTCGCCAATCCCACCTAGGGTATGGGCACTGATGACGCGGAGGAGAGAACACGCACTCAGCGCCCACAGCACCCCCGGTGGGAATCGAACACAGGACCTTCTAGCTGTGAGGCGACAGCGCTACCGTTTGTGTTGCAGAACAAACTTTTTCATAGGTTTCATAGATGGCTGCAAAGACTTGTTTGACAGCACTGTCATCAGTGTTGTGTAAATTAATGTTTGTTTGTTTACACATGCATGATATTTTCTATTAATTTGTTTTGGATGTTTTACATTTAACCCTCAATACTTGGTAAACCTGACCTTTGGCTTTTTTAAGCAATGCTTACTATCACAATATAGAGCTTATTATAATATGATATTATCTAATTAATATTGTCATTAATATTAATACATTAAAAGCAACTTATTTCTTGCTGTGGGCCAGAAACCTCCTATCTCCATACTGCATGCCTTGATTTATTTGCTCTTACAGTGTTGGCAATCAAAATTAAAATGTGCCGAATACCATACCACCGAGTTCCATTATTTTAATCATTGGTCATATTGCCTCATTATATTGCAATTCAATACTGCAGATGACGTCATGGACTTAAAGCGCCCTCTATGCAACTATATGTTTATGAATAAAATGAAATTTTGTCCGATCTGTATGGTAAAGTATGCTAATGCAACATAACTACATTGAGGTGGTTGTATTTTGTCTCCCTGCATGCTCTTCTATTGAGACATTCAGATCATGTTAAAGGTCATGTCTCACCTAGACACAGGATCTGACACAAATTATTACCTGAAGGTCAAGATTCAATGTAAGCTATCCCCTGAGCAAGTGCAGCACTTACGCAGGAAACCAGGTTCAAATCCGGGGTAGAAGAGGAAAGTTACATAGTGCAGCTTTAAGCCAGATATGTGACCTAAAAATGACGTGCCATGTTTGTAATATCATTACTTTCTTTGCTTAATTAGTAATAAAAGTATGATTAATTAATACTGCATTATTATTTAACTGACAAAACAGGAGGTTACGGACACGGTACAATGACAACCTGATTTCAGCCACATGGATTAAGAAGCACACATATTACAAGATGTGTACTTTATTTGGTTACAAAATATATAAATATTCCTCTTCATAGAACAAAGTGTCTCATCTATATCCTCTCACAGAGGCTCAGTATCAACACAAATATAATCTGTGGTCACTTAATAAAAACATTTTCACATTCCATGCTTCTTTAATCAATCGAAGCTACAGTTTGTATGTATTAATAAATACTACATTTTCTGTTTATAAAACAGATCAAAACATTAATGGTAAAATGTATACATAGAAAAATATGTTATTTGGAGAGCTTGTGTCAAAGTTCAAATGACTATAGCACTTATTTCAACACGTAGGTCAGCTCATTCAGAGGTTAACGTTCATACCACATAAATAAGGCTCCTTCCTGTAGCTGGCGCGGGTTCGAGTCCGACCCGAGCTTTTTTACTGCATTGGTTCTCAAAGTGGGGTCCAGAGACCCCTAGGGGTCCTTGGAGGGTTACCAGGGGGTCCCATACAGCATCTCAAAAATCTTAACCACTTTACTTTTTACTTTTTACTCGTGCAACATAGTGAAAACACCCGATCTATAAGCTCACAATGTGTCGCATGGTACACAGTAAGTGATTACTATATACTACTGCAGGTAAACGATGGTCGGTGATTCTGCAGATACACAGCTACTGTAGTGCAGAGTAGCTTTTATCCTTTCTCTTCTTTTCACTGTAAGGAAACAGCAGAGAGAAAGAAATGTATTCAATAGGTGTTACATTAACGGCACACACACACACACACACGCGCGCGCGCACGCACGCACCCGCACCCGCACCCGCACACGCACACGCACAAGCACACACACACAAAAACACACACACACACACACACACACACACACACGCGCTCAGGCACAGGCACAAGCACACGCACACGCACACGCACACGCGCACGCACACGCGCACGCGCACACACACACACACACACACACACACACACACACACACACAAACAAACACGCACACACACAGATTAACTCAATACAACCGGGAAAGCATCTGTGTCATTTTAGATTTTAGCATTAACTATTCAAAAATAGCAGATATACAATATATATTTGTGTGTTTTTTAAAACAAATCTCTTCTGGGGGTGCCTGGCACAAAACATTTTCAGATGGGGGTCTGCAGCGGTCATATATACTATATATATCACTTGTATAGGTTAAATGCAAAAAGACAAAAAGAAAGAAAGACACACATGTCTTGTACTCACTCGACACAGCGCATTCTGCGAATAACCCAGTCCTTGGACGGGTCAGCGCACACGAAACCTCCCCGAGTGTGGAATCTGCATGAGACAGGAGAAGACCCATAACTGACCGCCCTTCCTCACACTGCAGTGTCCCTTGTTGTCTCCACTAACACTGCATGCCAGTCCAGTGCTTCTCAGAGTGGGGAAATGAGTTTGAAAATAGCCGGTCTACAAGCTCACACCGCGTTTCGCCGCATTGTGAGCTTGTAGTAGATCGGCTATTTTCAGAGAATCGTGAAATAAGGAAGGGGACTTGAGCCACAAATAGCAGATATACAAGCTCACAACGAGTCACAATGCGTTGTCAGCTTGTAGCTCAGATATTTTTGGCGAAGAGATTTGGTGTAGATGGAAAAAAGCAGTTTAAGTACAGAGCCAACTCAAGTCCAGCTTATTAAGTCTAGTGGGTTTAAAAGGAGTAGTTCACCCCCAAAAAATACTTATTTTTTATCAATTACACACCCCATGAAACATTGAATTCATGGAGATATATTTGTTTTTATCGCATTCCTAGGCCAATAATTTGCTAACCGGCGGTCTCTCCGGTAGGAGACACAAAGAGCCTACTTTGTGTCTCCTACCGGATACATTAGCTTCTCCTTATTATTATCATCAAATTATTGGCTCAGGAATGTTACAAAAACAAAAAAATCTTCAATCTTCAATTCAATGCTTCAAGGGGTGTGTAATTGATGGTTACATGTCGCCTTTCCGACATGTCGCCTTTCCGACGTTAACGAACCCTATACCTAACCCTCACCCTAACCCTAACCGCACGCGGAAGCCACTAGTCGGAGTGGCGAGATGTCGGCATGGAAGACGGTTACCGTAATTGATAAGAAATAAGTCATATTTTTGGGTGAACTCCTCCTTTAAGTGGTTATAGTTTGTCAGATGCTTTATCCTGAGTGGGCGTGACACAGCATACTGTGTGTGAACTGAGGATGATGTCATAACTCACATGACAGCATTGATGTCACAGGAGTTGTTGATGGTCTGCAGGGTGTAATCTGTCAGCCGGCCGCACCGCAGCGGCTGCCGCCGGTACCTCACACAACACTTTGCTGTGGAATGCACGTGTACAACATGCACACAGACACACCAGTCACGCGTGGGGGGAGAAGAGTGTAAGATGTGAGCAATGTTGTGTCACCGTGTACTATCAAAACTATATTTTGATAGTACTCATTGCTATAGAGCGTTTGTTCAGTAACAGGGGTCTTCCCGTCTCTCCAGCTCTTTAATAAACCGAAAATACATTTTCAGGTAGGTGACAACCTTTCAGCCAATCAGGAGAGAGTACCCATTTATCAGCTTAATTTTTTACAGTGTTACCACCTCCAATTTCACTTGTTTAATCTGTATCCTGACTGAGATCTCTATCCTGATTGGATAAAATTGGTATCCTAACTTGAACATGCATTTTCTGTTTACTAAAGAGCTGGAGACATGGAGACTCCTGTTACTGAACAAACACTCTATAGCAAGCAATGAGCACTATCAGAAAATAGAGATATTTAACACTTATTTTGACCAAAGAAAATCACTTATAGGCCTTTAAGAAAGAAATAAGCAATACACATTTCAATTGTTGAAAACACATGTTAAATCTAAGGCCACAGACCATGCATGAAAATAAATTGACTATTGCCTTAATTGGTTTGAACATTTGGGAAGCACGGTATTAGATTAGACATAATCGCTAACATGATAGCTAACCTCCAAACTAAATTGAGCTCGGCTATCAAATGAGTGTAGCAGTAATAATTAGTTACAATTGTGCAATGGGCACACATTTCCCATTGACCATGAAGCAAATCAATAAAAAACAACAACACCACTACCACGTGGAGCGGCGTGGCGCGATATATCAGCCTAATCGTTCCCTTTTGTGATTAAAGCGCCAAATTTGGCAGAAGTGTTGATTGATATATTGGGAACAAAACTGGATATTGGGCCATCACAAATTCTCACCCTGGTGGGCGTGGCAGCCATTTTTCAAAATGGCCACCAGCGGTTGATCAAATCTTCCTAGTTTTTGTCCTAGTAGGCCGAAATGTTGCTCAAGTATGTGAGTATGAAGGTGTGTGGGTGTGTTCATGTTAATTACCTAAAAGGGGGCGTTGCAATTGGAGTGGCCTAGATAACACATTTGGGAGAATTGTTCAAGTGGTAATACAAGCGGGACATTTGGTACAAATCATCTTTGGAGATCACGTTTCGATTAAGGAAACCGGGCCACTCATAAATCAAAGATGGCAGCCATTTCTTTTCAAGATGGCCACCAAAAGACTGTATTTTCATTTCTGCATATCTTTACCTATAATTATATGAGGTCAATTACTTTATCATCAATTTAAAAATAAATGGGACCCTAATTTCGCAAAACGCATATCATGGTGATTGAAAGAAGACTTTAAACTAACGACTGGAAGCATATAGTATTTATGACGATGTTTATTAAGGTAAGAAAATCAAGTCTAAAGTTCGTCAAAAACCCACCCACTTGAATGGAGAAAACATCTTTCTGACATCAGCAGGGCTAAAACAGCGAACCTACTGGCCATTCATATGAACTTTTACTTCCTATATAGACTATTTCAAAGCAGGAAGCTGGGCCCTTGGAGCCTGCAGTACTCAAGCACAGCTTGAGTACTGCAGGTACTGGTGTTAGGTGTGAAGATGAAGATAGAACAATGCTGTGTGGAGCTCAACCAAAGACAGTGTGTTGAGAAGATGGAAGGAGCACTTTGAGGAAACAGATGGAGGAACGTGTCAGGAGTTATTTGTAACAGAAGTATACCTGTGAGAGGGAAGATGTACAGTATAACACTGCAAAAATTGGATTTTAAGAAAGTAAAAAAATCCTCGATCCTAGCATATTAGTCTTATATTTTGTCCAAAAAGAAAAAATGTGCTTGTCAAAGAACATTTTTGCTTGTCAAACATGTTTCAAACAAGATTTTATTTTCTCATTTTAGGGAAATGTAACTTGCATTTTCTTAATAGGGAATTTAATCCATTTTTGAGCAATACTTAACCAGTAACAAGCTACAACAGTGGTTTGCATCATATCCCAGCGGAGGCACAAGATTATTTTTCCTTATTTTAAGAGTAAGACCAGTTGGAACAGATTCTCAATTTAAGAATTGTTTTATTTAATTCAACTGTCAATCTAATGCGACTTCATCACATAGAAATAACATGTTTCAGATCAAACAAACATGTTTCAGATCAAACCAACCATTTAACAAAGTGCACATTGGCTTTGGTAAAAGTGCAAGCTACACTTTAAAATCTGGGAACTATAAAACATTTCATTATCACATCTTAACAAAACTCGGCAACGCTGTGCATGCATGTTACTTTCAGATGAGATAAAAATAAAAAGTGATATAAAACAAAAAATAGAAGTTTGGGTGTTAGGGTTCAACTGGTCACATGCACACTACAGTTTCATTCCCACCCCTACATTAATTTAATTCAACAATCTGACATCACAGATAAAGACCATGTTTCAGATCGCTCAAACCATTTAACAAACAGTGCACATTGGTAAAAGTGCACGCTACACTTTACAATCTGGGAACTATAAAACCAGTCTTAAACTCTGCAGTAACGCTGTGTAGTTTTATGCATAATGTTATAGGTACTTATTGGACAAAAGAAAAAAGAATATAAAACAAAAAAATGTAAGTGATATCAAGCACGCTCTGTAGGCTTCAACTTGACACACTACAGCCCCCCCCCCCCCCCCCCCCACCCCCACCCACAGTACAGTACACACCAAAAAAAGAAATTAACATACAGGCAGGACAGTGTCATAAAAAAATAATAGTAAAATAAACAATAATAATAAAGAAACCACAACAGTCACCAGTCTCAATTTGGATCAACTCGCCATTGCAAAGAGGAGTGAGCTCTAATGGGGTTTTACACTGACAAGGGACATTCCATTCGTACAGGGGACCTGGGGAATTGCACGGTGCTGCAATGCTCGAACATGCTTTCAATGGCGCCGAAACAAAGGTGCAACCAAATCAAATGTTTATATACTATTTGTACAAGGCAGGAAGATGTATATGACCACAGGTTACAACACTGTTAGGATGAATTAATTATAAGGATAGTTCTTGTAGTTAGATTGCTGGTAGCAGGTTGCCCTGAGCGTCGTCGATCAGCAAAAAGACTGCAAAGGTCAACCCTGGTTATGTCGAATGGTGGGTTACATCAATAGTCTACAACTTTTCAATAAGAAGTTATAGATTTTTGAAATAGTTCAAAGTTAAGCTTTTCTCACAATTTTCAAAAATATTTTTTTTAAATTAAAAAACACGTTTTCAGACTCAAAAGAGGACGCTGAATCGAATGGGCTAGGTCTCGATTTTGTATGACCCTTAGAAAGTGGTTTAAACAAGCGTTAAAGTTTAGTAAACTTGAAGCTTTTTTCACAAACATATTATTATTTTATTTTGACCCCTCCACCCTCTTATTTATATGATATTGAGTCGAATGGTAGGTTACATCAATAGTCTAGAATTGTTTAATAAGAAGTTATAGATTTTTGAAATAGTTCAAAGTTTAGCTTTTCTCACATTTTTTTAAAATATTTTATTTTTAAATTAAAAAACACCTTTTCAGACTCAAAAAAAGACGCTGAATTGAATGGAATAGGTCTCGATTTTCTAGGACCTTGGGAAATACAAACGGTCACCAAAAAGATTGGACGTTGACTTTTGTATAAAAAACTGATTATGTTGAGCACAAAATCTGTAACTAATCGCTCCAGATATTTTTTTTAAATCCGAAACTTCTCTCAATCCATATTGAGAGTAAGCCGGATTTTTTGGCACCGGCCCTGATTTTTTCTGACACTGATAAAGCTCAAAGGTCAGCGAAAAGACTGCAAAGGTCAACCCCCGTTAAATTTTTAGAAATTGTATTTTTCTTCGAGACTCTGGCTTTAGACTAATGTGATGGCGCTGATTCCAAATATGCAAGTTTCTTTTTTCTCGGACAACAGGAAGTGCCTCAAAAGGCCACTTCTTGGTTGGTTTTAGGGTGTTCCAAGCCTGTGATTTCTCCGAAATATTTTTTTTCCAAATCTACACGTAAAATAATGCTAAAATTTGAAATAATCAAACCCTAATATCAAATCATGATTTAATTATCCCTTAATTGGCTATGGTTACGGCTTCGCTATCTCGCTCAATATCTCGAATACGATAAGGACTTAGGGTCCACTTTTTGGATATGTTGTAGAGCTGGCTGAGACGCACACTTGGATGTCTTGTTTGTCCCGTTACGACACATTTCTATTTCTGACTTTGTCCTTTGATATGGTCTTAAGATATAAGACTCTATGTGCCTTCTGAATGTGTAGGAGGTCAACTTAGGAGTGTCATACCGGGACAAACAAGACATCCACACGTGCGCCTTGGCGAGCTGTACAACATTATCCGAAAGGTGGATTCTAAAAATGCATCGATTTCGAGATATATCGCTTTATTGCGCGTAATAACTTGACATTTGACCCTAGCCAATTAAGGAGAATGGTAAGGCCGTGTCCGAGGAGAGTTATATGGGCGCGTTCGGGGCGACGCGCTGACCCAGAAACAGGTGTCCAATTTTGTTTTTACTCCTTTCAAACAGGTTTTCACTATTATCTCGGCCCCTAGGGGGCGCTGAAACAAACGGACAACGTATTATTGATCAGCTCTTCACCCCGGACGCGTCCATATAACTTTCCTCACACACAAACATGTGGTTCTGAAAATTAGGGTTATTGGGCTTCTTGAATAATTTGGCCACTAGGGGGCGCTGACACAATCGGACAACAGATTATTTATCAGCTCTTCAGCCCGGACGCGCCCATATAACTTTCCTCACACAGGGACATACGGTATGTATTTTTAATATTTTTTTTGAAAATTAAAAAAATAAAGTACAATAAAAAATTTAAATAAAATAAATGAAAAAAGTAATCGGAAAAACACGGCCCCCTCACGCATTAAGAGGGCAGGATGAGTCACCAGAACCAAGGACGGGTGTTTTTGATTAATCTAACATGGTTAAAATGGAGTTTGAAGTTACAATGGGTTTGTATAGGAAAGGGGCGTGTCTGATAAAATGAATATCAAATATCTAAATAATGAATCAAGCAACTTAAAAACTGTCTGGGTGGTTCACAAAGGCCTGAGTAGATGATAAAATGACAGAAAGTTTTTTTGAAAGTGAAATATCCCTTTTAAGTGTATTTATTTTTGGACATCACTTTACACAAGTGTATTCTAACATCACGTTTTGTGTGTGTGCTTTTGGTCCTGCTAAGTAAGGCTGTATTGTCTGAATTTTCATTATAATCAATGGGGAAAGCCTCGCTCCTGTTCAGTCCAATCAGATGTAGGGTCTGTCTACTGCATCCTCCTAACTCTATGACTGTATCCTGTATACAATTCAAAGGGCTTTGAATGGTATACAGGGCGTATACCATGCACCGTTTCCGTATCCGCCCAAACCTAGAACCGCACTCAGGGTTGCCAGATCTGCTCATTATAATTTCCCTGCAAGATTTTATTTGAAAATAGCCGATCTACAAGCTCACAACGCGTCGCATCGCGACGCGTTGTGAGCTTGTAGATCTGCTATTTTCAAATAGCTGATGTATGTGTCAAAGTGCTCATGTTGCCCATAGTCGCTTCTTTTGGGCTGGTTTTGGGCTGGTTTTCCCAGACCTGGTTGCTTGTTTCTCTCACAGAATCTGGCAACACTGACCGCACTACACATGCGCAGTTGATCACTGGAGAAGCGCGCGTAAGAAACAGGAAGAGAGAAGAACGGTCTTGTTGTTTTTCTGCAGCTCTAGTCTGCTCCGTTCATTCATTCAGAGTTGTTATGCTAAGGTAAGTTAACGTTCACTGTATATACTATATATTTAGCAAACGTTGTCTTTTGTCATATTCCTCATACTTTTGTTGCTTAAGTTTATGTCATCGATTTATTTAGCGAAGTTAGCGAGGGACTCTCGTCCTTCTTTGTTTACCCCAGAGACACGGCCCGCTGGACTCCGCCATGTTGAAACTACCCAGATAGCAAAATATGGTTATTCAACGTTGAATTATAGTGGTTAGGGTTGATTTTTGGTTACGATTGAAGACTGATGGTTTTTCAACATTGAATCACTGTTGTATTGCAGTGCAAAATTCAATGATTGAAATGCCAACATTGAATCAGCGTTTAATCTATGGTGCAAATTCAATGATTGAAATGCCAACATTGAATCAGCGTTTTATCTATGGTGCAAATTCAATGATTGAAATGCCAACATTGAATCAGCGTTTTATCTATGGTGCAAATTCAATGATTGAAATGCCAACATTGAATCAGCGTTTTATCTATGGTGCAAATTCAATGATTGAAATGCCAACATTGAATCAGCGTTTTATCTATGGTGCAAATTCAATGATTGAAATGCCAACATTGAATCAGCGTTTTATCTATGGTGCAAATTCAATGATTGAAATGCCAACATTGAATCAGCGTTTTATCTATGGTGCAAATTCAATGATTGAAATGCCAACATTGAATCAACGTTTTATCTATGGTGCAAAATTCAATGATTGAAATGCCAACACAGAATCAGCGTTTAATCTACACTGTAAAATCCAATAGCTATCTATACTTAAATAAATAAGTTAGCTTTACTCATTTGTTACAATACTAGGTTTAATCAAGTAACGTGTACTAAAAAATACAATTTACTTATTGTTATTAAGTAAAGACATCTTTGTTTACTTGCCCAGAATCAGTAACATTTAATTGCACTGTGTTTAGTACACTCTTAAAAATGCTGGGTTATTTCTATAAACACATTGCTGGGTTAATTTGGCTGGGTCATAATTATGGGTTATTTGGGTACTGTAAACTGATGGGTCAAAGGGGTTATTAGGGCTTCAATTGCAGTTGAACACCTGGTTATTTTTAACCCAGATGTTTGGGTTTGATGTCTTTATTCATTTTCCCACTTGTGAATCATTCTGATACCTTCTTTTTGTCACTTCTCACATGAAAACACAAGGTACGTAACCTATATTTTATCACTATATTTGACCTATATTCATATAATGAGGGGGATCATTATAGGGATCTGTATTAATTTTGATATGGTACAATACTGTGCAAAGTATACACTGTAACACATTTCTGTAATTTCTACAGTAAAAATGTACAGTAATTTACTGTTCTGTCATTTTACAATGTTTAACTGTATTTTGCAATGCATCATGGGAAAAAAATCATTACAGAAACTTGAACATCATCATCATTATCAGTTATTATCATCATTATTAATTGTATCCTTCATCTTCTTGTTTATGCCCCAAAATGACTGAAGAGCTGATCGATAATCCATTGTCCGATTGTTTCGGCGCACCCTAGGGGCCGAGACAATAGTGAAAAACTGTTTGAAAGGAGTAAAAACTAAATTGGACACCAAATTCTGGGTCAGCGCGTCGCCCCGAACGCGAACATGTAACTCCCCTAACACACAGCCTTACCGTTCTCCTTAATTGGCTAGGGTCCAATGTCAAGTTATTATATGCGCAATAAAGCAATATATCTCGATACGATACGTTTTTCGAATCCGCCTTTCGGATATGTTGTACAGCTTGCCAAGACGCACACGTGGATGTCTTGTTTGTCCCGGTACGACACTCCTAAGTTGACCTCCTACACTATCGGAAGGCACATAGAGTCTTAAACCTTAAGACCATACCAAAGGACAAAGTCAGAAAAAAAAATGTGCCCTACCGGGACAAACAAGACATCCACACGTGCGTCTCAGCCAGCTCTACAACATATCCAAAAAGTGGACCCTAAGTCCTTATCGTATTCGAGATATTGAGCGAGATAGCGAAGCCGTAACCATAGCCAATTAAGGGATAATTAAATCATGATTTGATATGAGGGTTTGATGATTTCAAATTTTAGCATTATTTTACATGTAGATTTGGAAAAAAAATATATCGGGGTTATCACAGGCCTGGAACACCCTAAAACCAACCAGAAAGTGGCCTTTTGAGGCACTTCCTGTTTTCCGAGAAAAATATAACTTACATATTTGGAATCAGCGTCATCACATTAGTCTAAAGCCAGAGTATCGAAGAAAAATACAATTTCTAAAAATGTAACGAGGGTTGACCTTTGCAGTCTTTTCGCTGAACTTTGAGCTTTATCAGTGTCTAAAAAAATCAAGGCTGGTGCCAAAAAATCCGGCTTACTCTCAATATGGATGGAGAGAAGTTTTAGATTTTTAAAAAATATCTGGAGCGATTAGTTCCAGATTTTGTGCTCAACAAAATCTGTTTTTTATTCAAAAGTCAACGTCCAATCTTTTTGGTGAGCTTTTGTATTTCCCAAGGTCATAGAAAATCGAGACCTATCCCATTCGATTCAGCGTCCTTTTCTAAGTCTGAAAAAGTTCTTTTTAATTTAAAAATAAAATATTTTTAAAAAATGTGAGAAAAGCTAGACTTTGAACTATTTCAAAAATCTTTAACTTCTTATTAAACAATTCTAGACTATTGTTTAACCTACCATTCAACTCTAAATCATCTAAATAAGAGGGTTGAAGGGTCAAAATAAAATAATAATAATAATAATATGTTTGTGAAAAAAGTTTCAAGTTTATGAAACTTTAACGCTTGTTTAAGCCACTTTTTAAGGGTCATACAAAATCAAAACCTAGCCCATTCAATTCAGCGTCCTCTTCTGAGTCTGAAAACATGTTTTTTAATTAAAACAAAATATTTTAGAAAAATGTGAGAAAAGCTAAACTTTGAACTATTTCAAAAATCTATAACTTCTTATTGCAGATCGGCTATTTTCTTTTTTTCTCTCTTTCTTATATTATTTGACAATTTGGCCAATGTTTGACCAGTTTATAGTATAGTTTGTTGATTACTTGTATTACAGTCTTTTTCTTTGATTTGTTTTCATTTATTTTTTAAGGTATTAAAATTATTACTTAAATTGTCAGGGTCTCGACCCACAGGTTGAGAACCGCAGACATCCTTCATGCACAAGGCGGACAGTGTTGCCAGATTTTGCGATAGAAATAAGCAACCAGGTCTATGGAAATTAGCCCAAAAGAAGCAACTATGACTAATTGAAAATAGCCAATCTACAAGCTCACAACGGGTTGCGATGCGACGCGCTGTGAGCTTGTAGATCTGCTATTTTAAAACAAAACTCTTATCTGGAGGAAAATGTGAAAAATTAGGAATATTTTTGAAACATTTTAATACGAATCTTGTATTGGGGGTCCCCCCTGGCATAACATGTGTTCAGATGGGGGTCCGTTGAATGGATAATAGCCTACATATTAATCTGGGGGTCCTTGACATGAAAATGTTTGAGAACCACCACTGGTTTAAACGACATTAAGGAAGCAAGCCCAAAAAACTTCACAGAAAAAGAAGCCCAAAGTCGCTTATAATAAGCGGATATGGCAACACTGAAGGCGGAGCTTGTTAGTTTTCAAATCATCAACACCGGAAGGCAGAGGAAACGGCTGTTGGCTGAGAGATTTCTTTTTCAAACCGGGGTGCTTTCGTGTTTACTGTACTAGATAACAGGTAAGTTTAATGAGTTTATGGAATTAAAATATTATCCAAACACGGTCGTACACGGTTACATGAACTAACACGTTCATGTAACCGTGCACGACCGAGTTTTAGCCATGGTTCACACGACGCTCGTCCTTTCACGAGCCTCATGGCCGGAATTTCAACCTGTTTTTTGCACTTTCAACCCGTACATCAACATAAATATTCATACTTCAACTATAAAGTGCTTACCGCACGGCCACGGATGTTACAATTTTAATCGGGTGTGTCTAAGTACCCGCATCTTCCGTATTGTTGAATAAAATATATTTTAATCCGATCGGTGGCCATTTTCTCATAGTTGTAATGCATGTGTATAATGTAATACACCTCCCAACCGACGGTCGCGTAGTTTAAAGCATACAGAAAACTCGGAGAAAATGGCCACCGATCGGATTAAAATTACTTTTATTGAACAATACAGGAGGTACGGATACTTAAACCCTCCCGATTCAAATTGTAACATCCTTGGCCCTGGGCTAAGTGCTTTATATTTGAAATTTGAACGTTTATGTAGATGTATGGGTTGTAAATGTAGAAAACGTCATGATATGATCATGTTTCAGGACTTAGCTCTTAAAAGAGAGCTAATGTTGGCCACATATCCCTTTGGTGAGGCCACATTTGTTTTGACTGTAATTATTATTTTATATATGAATCTTGTTTTTAACCTACAGTAAAAAGTAAAATAATTTAATTAAGAGACAGAGAGTACCAATGGATCCTTAAGGAGAATAAATGAACATTGAGGATTTTAGTGTGCAGACAAATTTGGTAGTCCGTTTTTTAACTTAAGTTTTGTTTTGCAGACAGTAGCTAACAAAAGCAGGTAATGTTTATCAGTGGTTCTCAAAGTGGGCTCCAGGGACCCTCAGGGGTCATTGGGGGGTTTCCATGTGGTTCCCAGCTAAATGAGATTATATAGCATGAAACTCAGTTTAACCACTTAAACCCTATAAATTGCCTATTTGAAAATGGCAGATCCACAAGCTCACAGTGCATGGTGATGCGTTGTGAGGGTGTAGATCAGCTATTAAAAAACAGTATAAACAACATTTGTGGAATATTTTTGAAACACTTTTGTAAATCTTGAGTCCTTAGCCAAGTACATACTAATTAGGGGGTCCTTGACATGAACATGTTTGAGAACCACTGATTTCATTTGTATAACATGAGTTCATTAATCAGTATGCATTGTGAAACACTTTGCCAAGTTCATCAGAAGAACTGATTATCACACACCTTCAATTAACCCATTAAGACCTGAGGCCGATTCTACAAAATGTCTTCTAAATGTATTTGTTTTTAACTTGTGTTATTATGTCAGTGGTTCTCAAACTTTTTCATGTCAAGGACCCCAAAATGTATATGTATTTGGCCACAGACCCTCATCTCAAAATATTTTGTTCTAGGGACCCCCAGAAACAAAGATTTGAGTTACAAATGTTCGTTAAAAATTCAAAGATTTGCACACATTTTCAAGATTTTTCTAAAATAACAGATCTACAAGCTCGTAGCGCAGCACTCGGTGCCACGCTATGAGCTTGTATATCTGCTGTTTTTGAGTAGCCAAAGTGTAAAATAATGCTTTTTAGGTCAAATCTAAAAATGACACAGAATCGAATGCACTTAAAAAGCGCATAACCATTCAGTGTTCAATTCAGGGATTTGAATCGTCATATATTTGTAACAATGATTACTGTCTCATTTCATCGTTCTTTGACAGGCCATCTAATGTCACCAAGAAAGCCCTTGCCTTAATTTGGATGGTACTACAGTTGGCAGTGGCTATGTAAGTCATCAATCAATCAACACATAAAGGAGAACACTCCATACACACACACACACCTAAAAGAAATGTGCTCAAAGTTTTTCCTAGTGCAGTCACACGCACATTTTTGGATTGCTCCTTAAAATCCCATGTAACCATCTTCATGGTTTACGCCAGGCAAATTTAAGCTGAACCTAATTGTCTCTTTTACAGGCAGCTTGGTACACACCTGGCCGGGGAAAAAAACCTGCTACAGACTTCCTGGAGGAGCGATTGAGGAACACCAGGAAGCGCATGAGAAGGCTGAAACGACCACACCACCAAGAACCAGAGGAACAGACCGTCCCTAGTACACCAGGTAATACTAATAACCAATGTTAATTATCCCCACCAGGCTAGATTGGACAGATGCAAGGGATTATATTTGCGGTCCCATGACTCTTCTGTCCATCATCTTCTAAAAACTAGTCTCAGGCACCGCTGGACCGATTGGCGACTTTTCACACACTCCAAGTAGGCCAGAACCTCAAATACTTGAAATCAGCTATAATGAATCTGTACTTATCATTCAACAGAATCTGATGTGCCTCCTGAAAAACTTATTGAAATGGTTGAATGGATGAAGGTCAGTAGGTGTCCAGTGTCCCAGGTTGAGGACTACATGAATCAAACATCTCTACATGGAGGC
This sequence comes from Gymnoscopelus microlampas, assembly GCF_963454915.1. Classification (NCBI taxonomy): domain Eukaryota; kingdom Metazoa; phylum Chordata; class Actinopteri; order Myctophiformes; family Myctophidae; genus Gymnoscopelus; species Gymnoscopelus microlampas. The sequence continues at coordinate 30,465,563 of NC_139959.1, read as the reverse complement.
AAGTGGATTCGCAGCAATGGAACTAAAGGCCTACCGGAAATATTGGCGTATAGTTCCCTAGGCTTGTAGACAATCCTGGCATGGTAATACATTATTTTGCTATTGCAGTTTTGCCTATTTGAATGATACTCTATTTGACTGATACTCTGCAATGCACTACAAGTTTATGTTTAACCACCTAGACCCTACAATATATACTTTGTAGACAGGAGTCCACAGGGTTCTACTTGGTCCACTCATTTTTTCTCAAACTGTTGTCACACAATGGTGTGTTTATCAAAGAGCTTATCTACAATACCCTACTGCTTGCATACACTCTTATAAGTAGACTCATAAGTGATTTTATTTTAATTTTCTCATTTTACAATTGTTTATATAATGTTATGTTCTCTTCTGTGTAGACCCAATCCTTCGATCTCCTAATCTCTCCACCTGGTGTGGAGAATTTGATTTGTGGGATTCCTCAAGAGGAAGAACTGCACACTTCAGGTGGGGGGTTCATTTAACATAATGGTTAAATAAACAATAATGAACTGTAACTATGTTTCTTAGCAGGTGCTGAGGTTATGAGTTGGGTCTCTTGGATTCTTTCCTGCTTTCTTCACTGTCCTCTGGTCATAGAGATGCTGAAGGGCAGAGCGCTTAGACCCCAAGGCGGTTACCCTCGGCACAACTTTGGGGTTTCACATAATGATATCTGGGTGGTTTTCTATCAGCTGACATGAAAAGCATTCTCTGACCGGGTCAGCCTGTGACTGAGCACTTGGTGTTCAGATAAAACTTGTATTCTGACCATGTGACATTGGTGTAAAATCACTCCTCTGTGTTTGTATAGGTGCACAACACATGCAGTTTGAGTCAGCCTGGGCCCTGACCAGAATCCCCTCAGCTACCTTCCTGCCAACACGCACTGTGCCCATCTTCATCTGCCTACAAGGACATCCGGGAACAGGTTAGTTATCTACAAGCTCGTAGATCGGCCATTTTCGGCTAAAGTTGTCTGTAGAATAGGGATGCTATTGTTCAAGTGGTTTGTATAAAGAAACAATGATCTTATCACAGAGATTTGGCCGACCCCCTGTAGCAACTCTGAAGACCCCCTAGGAGTCCCGGACCCCCTGTTGAAGACCCCTGCCCTGTTATGGCTGACTCATGGTGACATGAGCGTGGCATGGGGGATCTCCTGTAAGCCAATTTTAATATAGGTAATTGTCTGATCACAGTTATGAGAAAAAGCGTTCATCTGTATACATTTATCTATTGAAGAATAGTGAAAATAGCAGATCTACAAGCTCGCAACATCTCGCAAAGTGATGTGTTGTGAACATGTAGGTCGGCTACTCTCACTATTTTTCAATATTTTTAAATGCCTGGCCTGTTCTGGCCATATTACATAATGGTATTATTGGCCCCGGTCATTGTCAGTCATTTCTTTTTTGTTTACAAAGCCTAAAAGTCGGAACCGAAATGTAATTCGTCCAATGTTTAATGCCAAAACGGTTACATTGTTGATCATAATTATTTGTATGACAATTAACCAAATGTTTTCCTAATTTACACACTTTTTCAAATGTATTTAGTCACTGTATTTTGTTCTGTGGTTTGCTGTGTTGTAGGCTTATGCTGAGTTTAACAGGATCGCCACCACACACCTAGAGACAGACTTCTTTGATGCTCTGGATCGCTATACACCACAATTGGTCACTATCTTAAAGTCCAAGAAAGGTGCCATTAGAGAGAAATTATCCGGAATTGTGCAGCAAATTGATGGGTAAGTCTACAACATGCTTCTTATATTTGTAATTATCATGACTAAGTTTATGTACAACCTATTACCCCAAATAGTACTTATGCTTCCCGGCTGTATTACAGAGTGTTAAAGTATTGCTAACTATTGATTGTTGTTGATAACTAAATGCTGTGGATTGTACTATTTTTAAATCACATCTCCAATCAGCAACTGCTCTCTGCAACTGTTCATCAAACATATATTGTGGTGTTTCATGCTGTAACTGTACTGTAACTTGTGATGGTCAGATCTTGAACTTTATTTGTTCATTATCCACTTGTAGAAACCCGACGTGACCGCGCTGGGTAGGCTTGTTCTCCGAGGCCTCCTTCTTCTGCTTGGAGATGACCACAGCAGTTTCTACACCACTGTCTTGGTAAGTTCTCATAGTTACACCTTAAAGGTCCAGTGAAATTACATTTTCGTTAATTTTATTTTGAAGTTTCAGTCTGAAACGGCCTTGCAAACCAATCAGAAGGTTCAATCCCTTCAGGCTATAGCACGGTGGAATCTCACTCACATGGTGTGCAGTGTAAGTGTTTGTAGCCTGCACTCACACGTTGCTCAAGGGAGAGAGAGATGGCCACTATGCAGAATGTTTGTTACCGAGTTGCTTATTTCTAGCCTAAAATGTTTTCAGATACATATTTTACTGTGCTGTTTACCATGAGTAATATACTGTCAAAAACAGTAGGCCAACCAATGTTGATAAAACTTCTCAATGCAGATGTGTGTGAAGTGTCTACATTTCCCTGTTGTAATGTTGTTTTTGTTTGGTTCTGTACAGGACTGTGACAGCGAAAGTGAAGACGCCTGGGCAGAGGTATCGGTCGGATTGCTGACTGTGAGCAGTGAAGATTCACCTCCCTCAGATGGTGTCGACCTTCAGCCAGTGTCAACAGCCATCATCCTTGAAGGAGGTATTGTGATGGATAATTTCCATAACCTCCCTCAAGCACCGTGCCTGCTGTTTAGCCTGACGTATGCACTCAATTTGAAGTACCCTAATGATATGAAGAACATATTGAACTTTATTCAAAGAGTGATGCTTGGCTTGGGAAAGGAAAAAACTACCCCCCAAACTGCAAAGTCTTAAAAACCTCCTGTCATTTTAGAAAGATTGTATAGTGGATAACTGGTAGGCAGGTTGTCCTCAGCCCTCCTTTGTGACAGTAGACTAAAATGCATGCATTTTATTTTTCTCATGCATGAGAAAATGTTGTAAAGTGATAGGAGTTCTAAATGAAGCCACTTTTATTCATTTTAAGTACTTTAGAGCTGCAAATTATTAAGACTTTGAATGTAATACCATTAAGTAAAAGTAAGGCACTTTTTTGAAATTGACAAGTGTTCACTTGTTCATGTGTGAAATAATGTACTCTTTCAAACTGTAATGGGGCTGTCCACACTAAGCATATCACTTTTGTCAATCCTATCGTTGTAGAATTATTTAGTTTAAATACAGTGCAGACATGATCATTTCAGTGGGCAGTTGCTCATGTCTTCCAGAGTTCCAGCAAATCACTCATATTGTCATCATCAACACAGATACTGTTCGTCTTTAGTGGTGTTGAACAGGAGGAGAAGGATGGAGGGGCTACAATTGCAGTAGCAACACAGAAATGTGTGAGAAATTAATTAGCATAAAGAGGCTCACAATCATTGGCTACTCTAAATTCTATAAAATAAAATAAATTAAAAATGTGTATATATAGTGCTTGGTGTGGATGGCCCGTTAGGCTTTATTAATTAAGCCATTTGTATTACTAGAGCACTTGTCAGTGTGTTTTGTCAGACCGTTGGTTTAGTCTGCAAAGTTAGTACACGTTTGGTCATTATAAGCCATGTTGGGTATTGTTTTTGTGGAATCGCTTGTAAATAATGGTGGTTTGATTTGTAATTTAAACTTGCAGATCAATTATTTTCAAATAGCATTTTTATATAGGTGTAAAGTGCTCATGTGGCATATATTCACTTACAAAATATCCAAATGCTTGCAGACATTTTCACGATTTCTTTCATAAATAGCAGATCTACAATCTTCTATATGTTATATATTTCATCTGTTAAATCATAAAAACAATGCTTAAAGCAGTTCAAAGCAGGTCTAAATGCCTTGGTTCAATAAATGTGAAGATTCAAATCATATTGTCTGTCTTTATTTTTATATTTTCACATTTTGGGAAATGTAAGGTAATTTTGAACAAGATGTAGCCTTACAGTATATCAGCATACACATAATTTAAAATGTACATGCAGATTACCATTAGGTTGTTTGATGATCAGGATCAATATTGATTTCTAACATGATTAAGTATAATCAATTTATAAATTAAATCAGTGTTCGATTCCTGATGTTGATTCAACATAAAATCAACTAAAATGTGCATGCAGATTACCATTTAGATGATGGTTGAATCAATGTTGATTCCTAATGTTGATTCAACATTAAATCAACTAAAATGTGCATGCAGATTACCATTTAGATGATGGTTGAATCAATATTGATTCATAACGTTGATTCAACATAAAATCAGCGTGCAGAATACCATTTGGATGATGGTTGAATCAACGTTGATATAGTGTTAGTTAGTGGTTGAAACACAGACGTTGAATCAACAAAGATTAGGGTTGCGATTTCAGTACAGTTTCAACGTTGAGATCGAACGTTGATTCAACCGTTATGGCCGCCTATTTTTCAACGTTGATTCACCCATATTTTGCTATCTGGGTAGTGTTCGGTACAAACGTATTTACACACAATTACAATATTATTGTATCCAAGTGATGTTTAAAGCAGGGGTCTTCAACAGGGGGTCCTCAGAGTTACTACCCAGGGGCCGCCAAATCTGTGTGTGTGTTATATATTTATTTTTTACATTAACCACTTGAACCCTAGCATCCCTTTTCTGAGGGTAACCAAAAATAGCAGATCTAGAAAAATAGCAGATCTACAAGCTCACAGTGAGCTTGTAGATCGGCTATTTTTGGCAAAAAGGTTTGGTCTAGAGGGGGTAAAAAGAGCAGACCAAGTTGAAAAAAAAGTTTAATCTGAAATACAATTTTATACAATATAGAGGGGGTCCCTGCTCCATCTCTCTCTCAGCTAGGGGTCTTTGGAAAACGTTGAAGACCTCTGGTTTAAAGCATCTATTTACTACTTTACTTTAGCCATATTTTATGTTTGTCATACAACTGTGTTGTTTAAAAAATGTTTAAAAAATGTTCATCTACAAGCTGACAACATGCTTTGTGATCTTGTAGATGTTCAGAAAATCGCTTTTATAAGAATATTATTTATAATAAATGTATTCAATTAAATGTTGCACCCCTGTGGGTTAGAAAAGCTAAACTGGCCTAGGGCAGTGGTTACCAAACTGGGGGTCCCAAGAAGATTATCTTAATGTTTTTCTCACTCAACAGTAAACAAACCAACATACAGTGTAAGTGCATACACTATACAGGGTATCTGCACATTTATAAAGAGACAACTTAAGAACTTATAAGACCTTTTTAATCCCTCTAAAACAGGGGCTTTCAACCAGTGGTCCGGGGACCACCAGTGGTCCTTGAGGGGGTTCCAGGGGGTCCCCAGGCAAATGAATAGTTAGCAACCAAATTGACCCTTATATGTCTGTAACTCTGAGTGTACAAATGGAACCAAATGGACCCGTTAGGGTCCATTTGGTTCCATTTGTACACTCTCAGAGTTAAATGAACACTGATGATGGTGATACAGTGTAGATTGGGACCCCCTAAAAAATCTAAATGGTTGAGTCCCTGGCATATATTTTCAAATGGGGGTCCCAGGGCTAATATTTGTCAATTTGGGGGTCCTTGATGCGAAAAAGGTTGAAAACCACTGCTCTAAAATATAAATGGACACACAACAAACAATACTACAAAACATGGTCAAACATTGGCCACATTGTCAAATATTACCTAAGAAATAGGCGCACATTGTGAAAATAGAAGATCTACAAGCTCACATCACAACGCCTCGCGATTGTGAGCTTGTAGATCTGCTATTTTCACAAGCCCGCGGACCCCCATTTGAAAAGATATGCCAGCTAGGGAGTCCCATAAGAGAAGATTTTTACGTCTCTAGCAGTGATTCTTTTAATTTCAAGGACCCCCAGTTTGACATGCATTAGGCTACGGACCCCTATTTAATGGCATTTCTATCTCCGGGACCCCAATTTATATTGTAAAATCTATGTTAATTTAACCATAAGCCATAAGGGTCAATTTGGTTCCTAACTATCCATCATTTAGCTCGGTACCCCCTGGATCTCCCTCGAGGACCCCTGGGGGTCCCGAATTATCATTGTACCAACAATTAATGCGGTAGGGTTAGACAGTGGCACGTTGTGAGGGTGTAGGCTGGCCATTATTGAGAATGTTGTCCAAAATAGGGACACCAGGTTGAAAACAGACTATTATTATTATTAGTAGTAGTAGTAATTATTATAGATTGTGGCTTATGTTGTTTGTATATTTGGCTGTTTGTCTTGACTGCAAGGCCCTTTGCTACTGTCTTGTCTAGCCTCATTTATGCCAGTGGTTGCCAGTGGTTATTTGTCTAATTCCTTTTTTTACTATTACTTAGTTATTTCTAATTGGCGTCTAGACATTACCAAACATTGTTTCTAATGTATATTATCCTTTTATCCCTTACCTCATAGAGCACTACAATGTTGCAGGACAGATATGCAGCCAGTGGAGCTAAGTGAGTAAGCTACTACTCATGTTAACACACCACTGATACCTGGCAGACAAATGACAAACATCTGACACACTTCAGTTTCTGCTATTAGAAACGTAATGCCAGGTTACACTTTTAAATTGTAATTGTTTATTTTTGTTATGTTTTCTGGCAGTCTGGCAGAGTCAACTGAGAGCCTAAGACCAGACCCAACAAGAAGGATGTTTCCCAGGTCTTGGACCTTGAATAACAACCCAGATGGGCCTTCATTGACTCATTGACCCCTGCTTCAGAGAACTGGAACATGTAAGCAAATGTATTCCTTTGAAGTAGGCCTGCATGTGCTTCCTTCAGTCAGTTGAATATTAAGAACACTAAGTATATTTTATTGTAGGACTAGTGCTCATGATGCACACCAGCAAATAGTTATTGATGGGGATGGGGTGGCGACTGTTGACGAATACAAGTATTTGGGTACAACGATTGATTCCAAGCTGACATGGAATTCCTACACTAATGCCATCTATAAGAAAGGTCAGCAGAGGCTGCATTTTATGCACAGACTGAGACAGTATAATGTGCAAAAAAGTGTAATGGTGCTCTTCCATCGATCCTTCGTGGAGAGTGCACTGACTTTCTGTTTTGTTTCCTGGTATGGCTCACTATCATTGGTTAATAAGAACAAACTCCATAAAATCATCAATGTATCCAGCAAGATAGCTGGGGTACGACATGAGAGTATAGCAGCAATGTATGAGACCCGGGTGCTTAGGAAGGGGAGAGCTATTGCTTGGGATAGAACGCACCCGTTATACAGTCAATACCACCTTTTACCATCAGGACGACGGTACACAGTGCCAATGTTGCAGGCTAGGGCTTCAAGATCATTTGTCCCTATAGGACTCCTGAACAAACAGGCCCCATCTCAGTTCTGTGCATACAATGTAATGTGATGCCTCTTGAATCATGACTGGTGGCCTTTTCCAGTTTGTATGTATTTTGTATTTATGTTATGTGTTTGTGATTTTTTTGTATCCTGATGGCACAAAAATGTTGTCTCTCTGTGATCTCTCTCTAGTTATGGATGAACACCGGTAGATCCTCGTTGGAGGAATGTGAACTGACCTGCTCTCTCTCTTTATCTGTCTGTGTCATAGGATGAACTCTGACGAATCCTCGATTGACGGAACTCCTACTTTGTACCCAAAGTGATCCGCTGTGGGACCTTAAGCAGCTGGACAAAGGTACAGTAATTACTGTTTCTGACGGAGTATCTCATGAAAGTATACGCTTGTTTAAATAACTGGCTGCTGTAAATTAATGTTTTTAACTTTGCAGCCCGCCTGACATGTCTCCACCACATGAAGTTAGGACATACATGCTCTGCTCACATCCTTGAGGTAAGAAATGTGCATATATGGCAATTTTCATATTTGACTATAAGATTCAGAATGCAACGCATACATTTTTTGTGATTTTTTCTGTTTGTGTTTGTGTCAGTCTGCAGAAGACCCCAACACCTTTCTTCAGGCAAGACCACTCCACTCAGCCCTGCCGTCTGTGAAACCATCTGCACATGCCATTGGAGCCATGCCTGTATTGACCTTCCCAAAAGATGACACCTTTTTTATCCAGGGGGAGGCAGTATTGTGACCAGGATTACTACATGTTTTTGTGAGGGTACCTACCCTAGGAGACACGGGGAGAACATGCAAACTCCACACAGAAAGGCCCCTTCGCCAACCCCACCTAGGGGGTGGGCACTGATGACTCGGAGGAGAGGACACGCCCACAGCATCAACTGCGGGAATCGAACCCAGGACCTTCTAGCTGTGAGGCGACAGCACTACCAACTGCGCCACCGTGCTCCCCCCAAAAGAGGACACCTATGCCAGCATGATGTATCTCATGGCGAGTGATTACACCGTTCACCTCACATACCCCAAGTGGAACATGACTCATAGAAAAAGACCAAACGCCACCAGTTCAGTTCCTTGATGTTGCTGTAATACGGTTAGTTGATTACTCAGGTTAGTCACCAACAGAGCTTGGTACTGCTTTATTACCGCCAAGACGTCTTGGTAACAATTATTCTTCAACTGATGGACCCTGTGAAGTAAGGATCAGTTATGCCTCTCCCTCAAAGCACTTTATATATACATTGTATTGTCACGCTGGATGGTTTTTAGAATTGAATGTTTCCAGTTGAGTGTCCAGACTTGAGTGTCTGCTGTGTAAAGTGTGAAGTCCTCCCCCTGCCCAACTTTGCAGTGGTTCTCAAACTTATTCCAGTCCAGGATCCCCAAATTAATATTTGGCTTTGGACCCCCCTCTGAAAATAATCTGTGCCGCTGGGCCTCCCCATACACAATTTGGGTTGTTAAAATTATATCATGGGTTAAAGTAGTAAAACTGACATTGAGGCTATGTCAACAAATGTTCAGCAGGACCTCCTCAAATCCTTTCATGGACTCCTGGGGGTCCCTGCGTGGACCCCACTTTGAGAACCACTATTTTATAGCATGTGGGCCTGAGCTGCTTTATAAAAGAAAATAAATGCTGAAAATAAGAATGCTTCTGGTGTCTTAATTTAAGACTTTTCATTCTATTATTTTGAAGGAATTGCTTCTTATTGTAAGAGTTTTGGGGCTTATTATTATTCTCAGATTTAAGGAAAAAATCCTCAGAATCGGCTTAATAAAGAGAACAAAAATACCACATTTAAGCATATCTTTCTTAAATAACAAAGTATTCATTGCTTGTATTAAGCAGAACTTGCTTTAGATGTAGGCATTTTTGTCTAGTTTTAAGCACCAGTATGCTCTTTCAGTGGCTAGACTTTGTTTCTAGTTTTAAGAATTCTAGTATAGAATAAAATGCTTACCCCATTGGCAGTTTTTTTTGCTTGATATAAAGAAATATGTCTCAATTTAAAAATATTTTGCTTGTTTTAATTTGGCCATTTTTTGCAGTGAAGACGGGAGGGGGACCAGCCATGATGCTGTACGGCTTGGAAACGGTGGCACTGACAAAAAGACAGGAGGTGGAGGTGGCAGAATTGAGGATGCTACGATTCTCATTAGGAGTGACAAGGAAGGACATCATCAGAAATGATTACATTAGAGGATCAGCCCAGGTGACAAGGTTTAGGGATAAAGCGAGAGAGGCAAGGTTGAGATGGTTTGGACATGTGCAAAGGAGGGATGAGGGGTACATTGGGAAAAGGATGCTGAAGATTTAGCTGCCAGAGGAGAAGAGGAAGGCCAAAGCGGAGGTTTAAGGATGCGTTGAGAGACGACATGCAGGTGGCTGGATTCAATGAGGAAGACACAGAACCAGATTTTGTTTTGCTTTAATTCCTAAGTTTGACTGTGAGCACAGTTGTAGGGCGTGTTTCTGAAAAGTTTTAATTTAGATGCTTATAAATGGTAACTCCTGTTTGAAAATGTTCAAAAACATACTATGGGAGGGCTATTTGGTGATCTGGTGATTGACCTCAAATGATTATAGGCAAAGATATGCAAAAATGCAAAAACAAATTTTGGCGGCCATCTTGAAAGAAGGCTGCCATCTTTGATTTAAGAGTGGCCTGGTTTCCTAAATCAAATGTGATCTCCAAAGATGATTTGTACCAAATGTCCCGCTTGTATTACCATTTGAACAATTCTCCCAAAATGTTGCTGTTATCTAGGCCACTCCCATTGCAACGCCCCCTTTTAGGCAATTAGCATGAAAACACCCACACACCTTCATACTCACATACTTGAGCAACATTTCGGCCTACTAGGACAAAAATTAGGAAGATTTGATCAACCGCTGGTGGCCATTTTGAAAAATTGCTGCCACGCCCACCAGGGTGAGAATTTGTGATGGCCCAATATCCAGATTTGTTCCCAATATATCAATCAACACCTCTACCAAATTTGGCGCTTTAATCACAAAAGGGAACGATTGTCGCGCTACGCCGCCGCACTATCACCTGATTGTGTGCTGGTGATGAGGCCAGAGAGGATGAGGAGGACGCTCACAGCTGCCAGGAGTCTGGTCTTGGCTCCACAATTGGTGGGCTTGCCCATGTCTCTGTGTGTGAGGGTCTGTGCCGGTGTGTGAGTGTGTCAGGTTTCTCTCTTACAAAGCTTCCAGGGCCCAAAGTGTCTGTGTGTGTGTGTGTGTGTGTGTGTGTGTGTGTGTGTGTGTGTGTGTGTGTGTGTGTGTGTGTGTGTGTGTGTGTGTGTGTGTGTGTGTGTGTGTGTGTGTGTGTGTGTGTGTGTGTGTGTGTGGGTGTGTGTGTGGGTGTGCAGAGACAGCCTCTACCAGTTCCTTAAGGAGGTCGTAGCTGGGGTTTTCCCTAGCAGGACAGGATTGCGTAATGCCATGTTTGGAGTGATGCAGATCAAAACGAATGGCCTGACAGAGATGGAAAAAAAGTTTATCCCATATCACATCAGATGTGGGATGGTTGTGTGCTGTAATCTTGTAAAGGAATGCATTTTGGAATAAGGCTTGTAATAAGTGTGGGTGTGTGTGTGTGTGTGTGTGTGTGTGTGTGTGTGTGTGTGTGTGTGTGTGTGTGTGTGTGTGTGTGTGTGTGTGTGTGTGTGTGTGTGTGTGTGTGTGTGTGTGTGTGTGTGTGTGTGTGTGTGTGTGTAAAATAGCAAATGGATTATATATATAGCGCTTTTATCCAAAGCGCTTTTACACAGATTGTGCATTACATTCACCCATTCACACACACATTCATACACCGACGGAGGAAACCATGCAATGCACCAACCTGCTCATCCGGAGCAATCAGGGGTTCAGCGTCTTGCTCAAGGACACTTCGACACTAGACTGGAGGAGCCAGCCCTATCAAAGGTCTTGAAGGGCGGATCCAAAGCCTTGCGCTCGGTACCAGCGGCGCTTCCTATTGCCCCCGCCTCCCCTCCCCCCCTCGGCCTGTGCACGGAACACGCTGACGTCACCAAATTTAGAGCGACGCCCCTCTGCACTTTGATTGGTTAGGAGATAACAAGGTTTAGAAACCACCGTTCCTGCAAGGTTACCCCAGACTTTTTTTTCTTTTGAAACCAAAAAAAAAGGCATGGGTGTCCGAGGCTACTTCGATACTAACTCTGGGGGAGCCCGGGATCCAACTAGGAACTCGCAAACTCGTGGTTCCCTATCCGGCCGCTCTACCGGCCATTCAACCCCTGAGCCACTCTGTGTGTGTGTGTGTGTGTGTGTGTGTGTGTGTGTGTGTGTGTGTGTGTGTGTGTGTGTGTGTGTGTGTGTGTGTGTGTGTGTGTGTGTGTGTGTGTGTGTGTGTGGAAGAGGCATTGTTTTCTTTATCCATGAATGATGTCTGTTGTGTCTGACTGCACTGTCAGTGTTTATGTCCTTTGTACAAGGCATTCTTGTGTGGACATAAATACATATTTTGTGTGTGTGTGTGTGTGTGTGTGTGTGTGTGTGTGTGTGTGTGTACTGTAAACATGAGTAGATTCAGTTACAGGTCTGTTGTCTTTGACCTTCGTGGGGGGAGTGTTGTGATGCAATTGTGTTATTGAGCAACCATGCCTTTATACAGTAGGTGTGTCTGCGTGTGCACGTGTGTGTGCGTGTGTGTGTTGGGTCTTTTTTAGCATTTTACTTCCTCTTGTTGAGTTAATCGTCCTTGACAATGCATACCTGTGCTTGTGCGTTAGCAGTGGTATGTCACATTGTGAATTGGGGTTATGTTGTAAGGGTTCAGCTGAGGATCTCATCCAAATAGATCAGTGGTTCCAAACGGACCCGTAACTTACAGGTCCATTTGGTTCCATTCCTCTCCCCAGTTATGGTTGAAATAAAAAGAATTATGATGTTTTATGACTATGATGTCAAAACTTTTGATACATTTCTGTTACTGCATTTTAGGCCCGGACCGGACCTGGATTTGAACCTGTGTCTCTCGCAAGAGAAATAATAGTTGCCTATTCTTTCTTTTTTCTTTTTTTTACCTCATCATAACAAGAAGAGAAGGAAGAGGGGAGAACGTCTCTCTGGGTGACAGATCAGGGTTCAAGAATTGGATACGAAACATATATTGTCAGTTGAGAATCTAGTACCATGTGCAATACACAGCTTAATAATTTAACTATTTAACTACTAGAAGTAAAACTTTGACGATGAATAGAAACGTGAATTTGAACTCCATACTGTTGCACTCTGGGGTAAGTCCAGCATTTGTTTCAAAATACACTGAACACATTGGTTACAGTGTAACAGGGTTTATGGAAGGTCAACAGAACTTCTTAAAGGAGTAGTTCACCCCAAAAAGTGACTTATTTTCTATCAATTGCACACCCCATGAAGCCTTGAATTCATGGATTATTTTTTGTTTTTGTCGCATTCTTAGGCCAATAATTTGATGACCGGGTGTATTTCCGGTAGGAGACACAAAGAATCTATTTTGTGTCTCCTACCGGATACATTAGCCGGTAGGAGACGGGAATCAAATCATTGGCTCAGGAATGTGACAAAAACGAAAACAAATCCATGAATTCAAGGCTTCATGGGCTGAGTAATTGATAGAAAATAAGTATTTTTTGGGGTGAACTACTCCTTTAAGGCGATGTTTACAATTGTCCTTATCTTAAAAAAAATCTATGCCTTATCTCTCATGCACACTACTTGCCATGACACATTCATTGACCAGTCCATACGTGGCCAGCATTCACTCCGTTTATCTGCTCCTCCAGGAAACTGATGGTGTGATTTCCACTTTGCTAAAGAGCATGTTGATAGTATGCGAGTTCTTTTATAGTAGGCTACTCTGGGTCCCGGTCTAAAAATAGCAACAAAGTGGATGTGCTAAAATTAGATTGGAGTTTAGCAAAGGGGAGGAGCTGTGCTACAGGCACATGTGGCGTGCCTATTTATGTGCATTCTTCTTCCTTGTGACGACACAGGTTGATAAGACTATATCCATGATGATGCAAGACTGCCAGTTCTGGAAGAAGTACTCGCATGCTTTACTTAAAGGAGTAGTTCATCCAAAAAAGTTCTTATTTTCTATCAATTGCACACCCCATGAAGCCTTGAATTCATGGAGATGTTTTGTTTTTTGTTGCATTCCTGAGCCAATAATTTGATCAGTGGGAGACTCCGCCGGTCATCAAATTATTGGCTAAGGGATGCGACAAAAACAAAAATAATTCTCAAAGAATTCAAGGCTTCATGGGGTTACGTAATTGATAGAAAATAAGTAATTTTGTGGGTGAACCTTAAAGTAAAACTATCATCCCACTGTGTAGAAAAAATACTCTGTTACAATAAAAGCGACGTATTTACTGTGTAAAGGTGCAAAAGTATTGGCATCAGAATGTCCTCAAATACCGACGACGCAAAGCCACGTTTTGAGCTTGCAAATCTTTTTGATATTTTCAGGGTTGAAATTTGAATCCTGAAAAGTTAAAGTTTTTGACAGTTTTACACCCGACAGAGACTATACAATGTCAACAGGTTGAAGAGAGTCTGAAAAGGTAGAGGCATGCGATGGAGACTCTTAAAAGAGAGTTGCATATTAAGGTATGAATCATATCTACAGTTACTGTAGTTGTAATAATGAAACTTAAAAGAGAGTTGCATATTAATGCATGAATCATATCTACAGTTACTGTAGTTGTAATAATGAAACTTAAAAGAGAGTTGCATATTAAGGTATCAATCTATCTGCAGTTACTGTATTTGCAATAATGAAACTTAAAAGAGTGCTGCATATTAAGTTATTAAAGTTTTCAAATAATTGTAGTGGAGTAAAAGTATAATATTTGCCTCTGAGCTGTAGTGGAGTAAAAGTAAAAGTACTTAAATTTGGAAATACTACAGTAAAGTAAAAATACGTCACAATTGTACTTAAGTACAGTACTTGAGTAGATGTACTTAATTACTTTCCACCACTGGACGTTATTGACGTCAGTCCTTCAAGATGAACTACCTGCTGATGTTGAGTTGTATCGGTTGGTCTTATCCAGTGAGTGTGAGCGTGCGTGTGTGTGTGTGCGTGTGTGTGTGTGTGTGTGTGTGTGTGTGTGTGTGTGTGTGTGTGTGTGTGTGTGTGTGTGTGTGTGTGTGTGTGTGTGTGTGTGTGTGTGTGTGTGTGTGTGTGTGTGTGTGTGTGTGTGTGTGTGTGTGTGTGTGTGTGCGTGTGTGTGCGTGCGTGCATGTATTTTCCAGTGGTGGAAAAAGTAATCAAATGTTTTACTTAAGGGACATCAAAATGTTTTACAATATCATTTATATCTGCAAAGTAACTAGTAACTAAAGTTTTCAAATAATTGTAGTGGAGTGAAAGTACAATATTTGCCTCTGAGATAAACTATTGGAAATTGGGAATACTCAAGTAAAGTATAAATACCTCAAAATTGTTAGCTACTTTCCACCACTGGTATTTCATAAATAAACACCCAGGGCATGTACTGTACAGTCACATCATATCGTGCCAAATAAAGTCATAAGACATCTACATGTTTTTTCAGCATAATCAAACAATGCCCAGAGGAACTGTGGTCATGTTCAACTGCCGAATCACCTAAAACACACTCCTGTCCTCAGCTGTCACCAACCTCTGTCAACTAGTGTTGATTTTGACAGAGAATTTTGAAGTAGTTTGATGTAGGCACAGTCTTTTGAATAAAATTCCATTTAGTTTCATTGACATTTTAGTCATTTTAGTCGACTAAATATCATAATATTTTAGTCGACTAAAATGTATTTTTGTTCGGAAAATATCCGATCTACAAGCTCACAATGTGTCGCAGTGCGGCACGTTGTGAGCTTGTAGATTGTCTTTTTTCAGGAAGCGCAACACCCAACACAACAGCCAAATATAAAATGACTTGTCTTTTAGTTCCACTGGATCTCTTCTCCACTAGCCCACTCCCTAACATTTAAGTCTAGTTTTTATTTGTTGACGAAACTGACCGTATATTTACTCATCATTTTAGTCGTCATAGCTTACTTTTTTTAGTTTTCGTCAGTGAAAAAAGGTAGTCAACGTAAAAATGTCATACTTTTAGTCGAAGAAATAAACCAATACCATTATGATGAACAAATATGCCTTCATTATTTTATCGTGGAACAGTGCATCAATGAGCTATCATTTGTAGGTAAGGTCAGCGACTCTCAACCTTTTTAATTTCAAGGACCCCCAGTTTGATATGCACCAGGCCATGGACCCCCCACCCCCCCCAACTTGATACCATTTTTGTTATCCTAGGGACCCAATTCTACACTGTAAAATCCTCAGTGCTTATTTAACACTGAGAATGCACAAATGCATCGCAGAGAGCTTGTAGATCGGCTATTCTCGGCGAAGAGGTTTGGTGTAGATGTTAAAAAAAAAAAAGAAGAGCAGACCAAGCACAGAGCCAACGGCCAAGTTTACCAAGTATTGAGGGTTTAAGTGTCTGAAAATACAGATACAGTAGAGAAACAACGTGTATAGGCTTGTTTGTTTATAGCTGGTGTAGTATATTGTACAAGTGTGAAACATAGTTGGAAGGTCCAGACAAGTACAAGTTCCTTAAGTTGGTTTATTGTATAAAACAGAGCACAGAGTACAGGAGTCAGCCTTGCTGCATGGTGTAGCCGTTGGAAGGGGCCGCGTACCAAGAGCACAACATCTCTTGTGTGTGTGTGTGTGTGTGTGTGTGTGTGTGTGTGTGTGTGTGTGTGTGTGTGTGTGTGTGTGTGTGTGTGTGTGTGTGTAATAATGATGAAACTTAAAAGAGAGTTGCATATTAAGGTATGAATCTATCTGCAGTTACTGTATTTGCAATAATGAAACTTAAAAGAGTGCTGCATGTTAAGTTATTAAAGTTTTCAAATAATTGTAGTGGAGTAAAAGTATAATATTTGCCTCTGAGCTGTAGTGGATAAAAGTAAAAGTACTTAAAATTGGAAATACTACAGTAAAGTAAAAAATACGTCACAATTGTACTTAAGTACAGTACTTGAGTAGATGTGCTTAATTACTTTCCACCACTGGACGTTATTGACGTCAGTCCTTCAAGATGAACTACGTACCTGCTGATGTTGAGTTGTATCGGTTGGTCTTATCCAGTGAGTGTGAGCGTGTGTGTGTGTGTGTGTGTGTGTGTGTGTGTGTGTGTGTGTGTGTGTGTGTGTGTGTGTGTGTGTGTGTTGTGTGTGTGTGTGTGTGTGTGTGTGTGTGTGTGTGTGTGTGTGTGTGTGTGTGTGTGTGTGTGTGTATGTGTGTGTGTGCCCGCTCGTGTGTGTCTGGAAGCAAATCTTACTGACTCCCCACAATCGACAATTCCTGTAACTGCAATATTGTAACATAGTCACTGAGAGGCATACAGTAGGGTTTGGAGTCTTAAACATCACTTCTCTATGAATCGTGCCAGTTTTACATCAGAAGCAGCTCATGAGTTTATATTGTTTTGTATTTATCTCACGAGTAAAACAATAGGCTCTATGCACAGCAGCCATTTTGGAGAGAAATTGGGCCTCTTCTTACTTCCTTCACAGGTGTTACCAATGATACTAATTGTTATATGGTGGGTTTACTAGGCATGTTATGGACTGTCATTACGGGGCCTGGACAGGAGGGGGCACAAGTACACTAGGACGAGGAGTTAAGGTAGCCAGTAGGAAGTATCCGCCCACTGGGGCAGTTGATGTATGTTGGCGCTCGTTCTACATGTATGTGTCCATTGCTGGAGAATAAACAAGCAGCCTGTACCGGTTGATACGGTATCCATTGTGTGGCGTCTTATATATGCAATATACTACATATGGCGACGAGGACAAATCGGAAGAAGTGTTCGGGTGAGAGGAGATTGCGTTGTTTTTGAGTAAAAGAAGTCTTAGCACGTTTTTACGGACATATGTCGTCGGGGTCGTCGGATGATGACGGTGTTGTTGTGAACGAAAACAGTGTTGGGAATCCGAGCGGCTCGGTGCAGGCGGTGGTGTCCGTGAAGATGGCTGGAACAGTGGGATCGGTAGCACACTTTGACAGTGGCGTGCAGACGTGGGAGGAATACTGTGAAATCCTCGATCATTTTTTCATTGCAAATGAGGTTACTAATGCTGAGAAGAAACGGGCCATTTTGCTAAGCTGTGTGGGCGCACAGACCTACACGTTAATGAGAAACTTGTTAAGTCCTGATCGCCCAGGAGCGAAATCTTATGAGGAGTTGGTGACTCTGCTGAAAACTCATTTCAACCCAAAACCAAGTGAAATAGTACAGCGGTGGAAGTTTAACTCCAGGGACAGGAGGCCAGGGGAAAATGTTGTGGAATATGTGGCGGAGCTACGGAAGCTCGCCCAGGACTGCAATTTTGGAGATACTCTCACGGTGATGTTGAGAGATCGTTTAGTTTGTGGGATCAACGAGGACAGTATTCAGCGGAGGCTGCTCTCGGAGGATGGATTAACTTTTGACACTGCGTTGAGGAAGGCGCAGGCCATGGAGGCGGCTAACAAGGACATCAAGGAGTTAAACAGCGCGCGGGAAGGCGCAAAATGGAGTCGCGCTGCGGAAGGAACTGTAAACAAAGTGACTGATGTCCGGGCGAAGCCGCCTGCCAAATATGGTAAATGCTTCAGATGTGGGGGAACTACCCACTTGGCGAATGACTGTAGATTTGCAGATGAAAAGTGTCATAACTGTGGGAAAGTGGGACACATTAGGAGGGCCTGTAAGTCAAAGCCAGGTGAAAATGTGAGTACTCAAAACACATGGAAGAAAAGGGAAGAGAGAGGGAGATTTGAGAAAAAGGCGCATTTCATTCAAGAGGAAAGGGAGGATAGTAATGAGGAGGAGGATGTTTTCACTGTATACAGCATAGATAGTACAGAGGACGTAGTCACTGTGTACAATATAGACCAGGAGATAATCATTCCTAGAGAAGAACCCCTAAGGCAGAAATTGAGGGTGAATGGAACACCAATGACTTATGAGGTAGACACAGGTTGTGGCTATACAATAATGTCAACAGGGGAATTTCAGAATTTGGGAAAGCAGGCCAGGACACCCAAGTTGAAGCAGTGCAGAATACAATTGAGAACTTACAGTGGACATCCAGTACCAGTGATAGGTGCAGCTTATGTGAAAGTCGAGTATAAAGACAGGACAAAGTCATTACCAGTGGTAGTAGTGGAAGGAGTAGGACCAAGCCTGGTAGGACGAGGGTGGATAAAAGCACTGGGGGTGGATTGGCAAAGGGTAAATACAGTAGCAGAACAGGAAGTAAGAGTGCAGGACGTGTTGATGAGACATGAGACCGTGTTCAAAGAGGAGCTGGGAAAGTTACAGGGATTCAAGGCAAAGATACACGTAGACAGTGATGCCAAGCCCCAATTCTATAAACCAAGGTCAGTGCCATTTGCTATGAAACAAAAGGTGGAGGCAGAAATAGATCGGTTGCAGAAGGAGAAAATAATAGAACCAGTGACATTCTCAGAATGGGCCGCACCCATAGTCCCGGTGTTGAAGCCCGATATGACAGTTAGGCTGTGTGGGGACTACAAGTTGACTGTAAATAAAGTGTCTTCACTAGAACAGTACCCCATTCCAAAAATGGAAGACATGTTTGCAACCCTAGGAGAGGGTGCAAAATACACTAAGTTAGATATGAGCCATGCATATCAACAGATAGTTTTAGATGAAGACTCCAAGAAATATGTCACAGTTAATACACACAAGGGGCTCTTTGTGTACACCAGGTTACCATTTGGGGTTAGTTCGAGTCCAGCTATTTTCCAGCGTACTATGGAGGCGGTGTTAAGGGGCATCCCTCAAGTAGCGGTGTACTTAGACGATATCATACTGACTGGAAAGGATGACCAGGATCATCTACAAATACTAGACTCGGTGCTACAACGTCTGAAGGAGGCAGGACTGCGCTTAAAGAGAAGCAAGTGCCAGTTCATGGAGAGAGAAGTGACATTTCTAGGGCATCGAGTGGACACCACAGGCATTCACCCAGTGCCAGCGAAGGTGAAAGCGGTGCAGCAAGCACCTACACCATCATCAGTGACAGAGCTGAAAGGATACCTAGGACTCTTGAATTTCTATAACAAGTTCTTGCCAAATCTGTCTACATTACTAGCACCTTTGCACAAGCTGCTGAGAAAAGAGGTGCCGTGGTCATGGGGACCAGAACAAGAAGCAGCATTCAACATGTCAAAAGAACTGTTACAGTCCAGCAGTGTATTGGTGCACTATGATGAAACCAAGGAGTTGATACTAGCCTGTGACGCGTCACCGTATGGTGTGGGGGCGGTCCTGGCTCACCGCATGACGGATGGATCCGAAAAGCCCATTGGGTTTGTATCACGCACCCTAAATCCAGCAGAGAAAAACTATTCACAATTGGACAAAGAAGGGCTGGCTGTGATATTTGGGGTAAAACGTTTTCATAAATATCTGTATGGAAGGAAGTTTCAAATCTACACTGACCACAAACCATTGATAAGCTTGTTCAATGAGATGAAGGCCGTGCCCCAGATGGCTTCGCCAAGGGTCATGAGATGGGCGGTAACACTGAGAGCATATGAATATGAGATCAGATACAGAGCGGGAAAGGATAATGGAAATGCAGATGCTCTCAGCCGCCTACCATTACCTGATTATCCAGAGGCAGCTATCATAGAGGACCAAGTGTTGATGCTGGCACAAGACCAGTTCCCCTTGATGACGCATGCACAGATCAGGGGCTGGACAAGCAGAGACCCCATTCTAGCGAGAGTACGTGAGTATCTACTGAAGGGGTGGCCTGATAACATGGGGGTTGAGTTTAGTCCTTATCGACAGAGACAACAGGAGCTTAGTGTTCAGGATGGGTGTGTACTGTGGGGGGCCCGGGTAGTGATTCCACAGAAAGGAAGAGCCGCAATGTTAGAGCAATTACATCAATCACATCCAGGCATGAGTCGAATGAAAATTTTAGCCAGAAGCTATCTGTGGTGGCCAAATATGGACATGGACATCATAAGGTCAAGTCATGCACCACATGTCAAGAGCACAGGAAGGCTCCTGCTAGTGCACCTCTCCACCCCTGGGAGTGGCCGGACAAACCCTGGAGAAGGCTGCACATAGATTATGCAGGGCCTTTCATGGGAAAAATGTTTCTTGTGATAATAGATGCACACTCAAAGTGGATGGATGTGTATCCTGTGAGTTCAGCCACATCGGCAGCTACTATAAATTGTCTGAGGAACAGTTTTAGTACACATGGAATTCCGGAGATAATTGTTTCAGATAATGCTCAAAATTTTGTCAGTGTGGCAAGTAAGCAGTTTATGGCAAAGAATGGAATCACACATATTACAGCAGCTCCTTACCATCCGTCCTCAAATGGACTAGCAGAGAGAGCTGTACAAATCTTGAAAGACCTCATGAAAAAGAGTTCAGGTGACACATTGGAGACAAAACTGAACAGGGCTCTGTTCAGTTATCGCATTACCCCCCAATCTACGACGGGGTTGTCTCCTGCTGAGATGATGATGGGTAGGAAACTCAGGTGCACATTAGATTTAATACACCCAGACCTAAAGCAGAAAGTGGAGTCAAAACAGCTGAGTCAGAAGGCATATCATGACAGGCATGCATCAGCTCGTAACTTCAGGATTGGGGACACAGTGTATACTAGAAATTTTGGATATGGGCCTAAATGGATTCCAGGTTTAGTACAGGAGATCACTGGACCAGTGTCTTACAAAGTCTTGTTGGGGAACAGCAGAGTGGTCCGGAGACACGTGGATCAACTATTCAGCAGACAGGAGATGGATCATCCGGCGGCGGCGGCGGCAACAGCAGCCGAGACGGAGGGCAACGACTACACGGAGACCGGGGAGGGGATCCGGGGACCCCCCCAGGATGGCAGCAGCTCATCACCGGCCGAGGAGGTTTCTACGGCGACGCCGGCAGAGGAGGTCGAGGGAGAGAATGGTGCAGCCGGAGGGGAGCTGAGACGCTCTCACAGAGAAACGAGACCACCAGATCATTTGAAGGACTTTGTCAGGTAAAAGGAGATATTGCTTATGGGCAAGAATGCGCCCATGTCTCCTTTAGGTAGTGTGGTAGTCCACCCACAATACCAGGAACCTGACGAAACTGAACTGTGATTTTGTTCCACCTTGTTATATATATTTAAAAAAAAAAAAAAAAAAAAAAGAACGAAAGGGAACAGAACAGACATTGCATTTTTTTGATGTCTTAAACTAAGGCATACACTATTGTGATTGTGTGGGGGCTGTTGAAGACAGACTTAGTGGGGGACACGGTAGTCAGGGAAACAGCGGGCAGTAGTGCAAATTTAAGTGGAAGGAGATGTTATATGGTGGGTTTACTAGGCATGTTATGGACTGTCATTACGGGGCCTGGACAGGAGGGGGCACAAGTACACTAGGACGAGGAGTTAAGGTAGCCAGTAGGAAGTATCCGCCCACTGGGGCAGTTGATGTATGTTGGCGCTCGTTCTACATGTATGTGTCCATTGCTGGAGAATAAACAAGCAGCCTGTACCGGTTGATACGGTATCCATTGTGTGGCATCTTATATATGCAATATACTACACTAATGAAGGCTCTGTTCCATTCTGGTCAGGGTGCTGATAGTGTGCATGTTGGCTCACTAGAAACACTCCATTCTGGTTCCCAAATGGCCCCTTATGGTGGGTGTGTAACTCTGAGAGTGTACAAATGGACCAAATGGACCCATTTGGGTCCATTTGGTTCCATTTGTACACTCTCAGAGTTATGGGGGTCCTTGAAAATAAGCCAACCACTTTGCCACACTAAATGGAACAGAGACTTAATTATTATCATTGGTAACACCTGTGAAGGAAGAAAGGAAGGGGCCCAATTCATTCCCAATATGGCTGCTGTGCATAGAGCCTATTATAGTCTAAAAAGAATACTAAAAAGTTTGCAAGTCTCTCAAGACCTTTCTACCACGGATGTACTGTTCGCCCAGGACAAGAGAGTAAAATAAAATATCACCCCATGTTTGAGTGCTACCAAAGAACATTTGATAGACCCTCCAGAAAAACGCGTGCAAAAATCCTTGATTATGCTTTGAAATATGTAGGTTTTTGTTTTTTTTTAATATGTGGAAAGTTGCAAAATATGCGAAAAATAAATATGCAGTTGTCGTCTGCCTTTCCACCCAATGTTTACAAGCTTCAAAACTAGTATCTATATTTACAAAGCTGTCTATACCGACACACTGTACAAGAGTGTGTTCTATTCCAATTAAACAAAATATAGACAAATAAAAAATTAAGCAAGACTTTTTTCTTTCTTTTCTTAAAAAACAAAAAACTAATATCAGTCTACAAGCTTGTCCTCACCTATCCCTTTGTACACCTGTTTAATGCTGATGAACTGAGTACAAAGGACCACAATGTAAACAAGCCCCTGGGTTTTTTTTTGTGTATGCTTTATGACTGAACCACATGTACGGGTAATAATCATGTTAATAAAGTATTCAGTCAATCAATCAAAAAGTTGTGAAACTTGTTTCCCCCGAGATTTTTTCCCCGAGTACCCCCCCGCCCCTTCGGAGGGGGGGGGGGGGGGGGGGTAGGTAGAGAAAAAAAATTCGCCTGCCCTAAATGTAATTTCTGGGAACGCCACTGGGATGGAATATGGAGAATCGGACAGATCCGTGTTGATCACATGACACATGACAAAAGAGATACTGGCCCTCATTTATCAACGCGGTGCAGCCCGAATAATGAGCGTACGGCGTGATCACCGCACCTTTCGGCATTTATCAATAAATCCTGACGTGGGCTTCATCCTACTTTACGCTGAGATCTCACGTCTGGTCGAGACCAGTTGTTGACGTTGGCTGCTCCCGTTTATTCCATTCTAGACCTGCAGAGCAGCATTGTTTGACTGTCTGAGAGGCGTCTGAGAGGCATCTGGACACATAATCCACTCATAAATGTATATATCTACACCAATAAATAATCCCTGTGAAAATATAACATTTTATAATGTAATTTAAACAAACTGCTTTAACAGTCATTCGGTTAAGCTTGCAGATCTGCACGGCTGCATTGGCTATTTGAAAATAGCAGATCTACAAGCTCACAACAGGTTGCATCGCGACGCGTTGTGAGCTTGTAGATCTGCTATTTTCAGCGCAGCAGCGCTTCTACGAGAGAATTTTCGGGAGCCCCGACCATCTTTTCACTGACAGTGAGGTCTACAAACTTACAGTAGCTTGTCCTATGTTATGGAGTTATGTCATAGAGAGTTATGTAGTAGGCTACACAACCTGGCTGGGTTAAGGATATAAACCCGACGCTCCAATATTAACGTGGCGGCACGGAATCACTGCATTCCGCCCGAGTCTCATGTACCGCTACGCTACATGAAAGACAAAGTTGGGCGGGCGTGTGTGTGTGTGTGTGTGTGTTTGTGTGTGTGTGTGAGAGAGAGAGAGCGAGACAGCGAGAGAGCGAGTGAGAGAGGCGTGTGCGTGTGCGTGTGTGGCGAGCGGGGGACGTTTCTTATTGGCTTTTCATGTCTTTGGTCGTATTCTGGTTCGTCTTCATGTCGTAAAATCGGGGCGTTTTTGAGAATATTTAAGGGCGTGTTATTTAAATGACGCTCGTTTCAGCCGTGACGTTTATCAACGCTGGGACCAAGTGTAAGCTCGGATCAGCTGTGTAGGATGCGTTGATAAATCTGACTTCGACGTTGGTGCACGGCCGAATATATGGAAAAATATATGCCGGTTTATACGCTGCTTTGATAAATGAGGGCCACTGGCCCTCATTTATCAACGCAGCGTATAAAGATTTATATGTTTTTTTGTCAGTGGACAAAAAAACATATGATTTTGGGTGTTCCTTGGCATGAAAAAAGTTCGAGAAACACTGATATTATAGCAACATAAGTAAAAAATAAAAATAAAATAAAAATTGTTAGGATTTAGACGATCTGTAGAATCCCCCAAAACAAAGATTTGACTTGAAAATGTTCTCTTTAAAATAACATATATATTCAAAGATTTGCACAAATTTTCACAATTAAAAAAAAAAAAAGCAGATCTACAAGCTCGTAGCGCGGCACTCGGTGCCGCACTATGAGCTTGTAGATTTGCTATTTTTTGAATAGCCCAAAGTATAGAATAATTTAGATAGCTAAACATCTAATGACACAGTATTGAATGGGTTAATGATAATGAGTCATTAACAGGTGTTGTTTGTGTACATTTTCTACAGGACGACTGGACTCTTCCTCCACATTTCAACACCTCACTCACACTCCTCTTCGTCATCATCATCATCGTCATCATCTCTGATCTATCCTGGTTATCCTCATCTTCACCATTAAAGGGATAGTTCACCCAAAAAAATAATAATCTATGGATTAGTCACCCCATGGAGACTTGAATTCATGTGATTATGAGTTGATCATTCCTATGTACCTATATGTTTCCCCTTTCATGATGTGATGTGATGACTGTGTGTCTCAGTGAGCTTATGTTAAACTTTACCTGAAGCATTATTTACATGTGATGTGTGTTCAGTGGTGTAAAATAACTAAGTGCATTTACTCAAGTAGCTTACTGTACTTAAGTAGAGTTTTGAGGAATATTTTTTTTTTACTTTACTGGAGTATTTCCAATTTTCAGTACTCTTACTTCTACTCCACTACATCTCGGAGGCAAATATTGTACTTTTACTCCACTACATTTGAACACTTTAGTTACTAGTTACTTTGTAGATTGTGATTATTATTACAAAACATACATAACATATGTTTTGTAATAATAATCAAAATCTACAACGATTATTATATTAACACATATATTACCCACTTAAGCCCTATATGCAATTCGGCCATTTGAAAATAGCATATCTACAAGCTCACAATACGTCACATCGCGACGCAATGTGAACATTTATTTTTTTATTGTATTTAATTTTTTTCATTTTCCCAAGAAAATATTAAAAATAAATGAAAAAGGTTATCGAAAAAACACGGCCCCCTCGTGTATTAGGAGGGCAGGATTAGTTAACAGAACCAAGGACGGGTGTTTTTGATGAATCTAACATGTTAAAAATGGAGTTTGAAGTTATAATGGGTTTGTATAGGAAGGGGGCGTGTCTTATAAAATGATTATCACATATCTAAATACTGAATCAAGCAACTTAAAAACGGTCTGGGGGGCTCACAAAAGCCAGAGTAGACGATAAAATGACCCAAAGTTTTTTTGAAAGTGAAATATCCCTTTAACCACACTTCTTGTCCATATTTTTGGCAAACTGTCCACCACTGTCTAAAAGTGAACAGGAAAAAAAAAGTTGAAATATGGATATAAAAGGTTTCTGCCCAATACAACAGAGACATGTAAAATTAATTTAATCATTAATCATGTTTGTATAACATTAACGTTTTTCAAAGGAAAGTGGAAGGCAGTCTATCTATCTATCTATCCATCCATCCATCCATTGATCTAATCTTTATTCAGTAACAGTTACACACCTCCTCCACCAGGCGGCGAAAGGCAACAGTGCCTGGATTCTTGAAACAGGTTGACCCAGGGAAGTAAAAGCTCCGTGTTGTTTATTTACAACGAAATGGTGGAATTGGGGAACTTCTTTGTTGAGATCCTCAACTTTAGAAC
Organism: Gymnoscopelus microlampas; assembly: GCF_963454915.1. Lineage (NCBI taxonomy): Eukaryota > Metazoa > Chordata > Actinopteri > Myctophiformes > Myctophidae > Gymnoscopelus > Gymnoscopelus microlampas. Next base: position 30,439,426 of record NC_139959.1, on the reverse strand, counting down.
AGAGAGCTTTACACATTATAAGTATATTACAGTAGGAACAGAGAGCTTTACACATTATATAAGTATTACAGTAGGAACAGAGATCTAGAGCTGTACACATTATATTACAGTAGGAACAGAGAGCTTGGTGAGGTAAAATGTGTCAAATGGAGTCTGTACGGCTGTCGATAAATGAACACATGACGTCGGTGGGTGAGGAGATATTGTGTGTTTTGGAAAAACAGCGTGGTGTTGATGTTTGTAGTGTCAGAGTGGTTGTGTTGGAGAGCCTCAGTGCGGCTGCAGAGTTCATGTGTAACCTCTTCCAGAGAGAGATAGAGACACTAGAAACTATGCTGGAGACACAAAACAAACTACTGGACGTGATGCTACAGCCACACATCAAACTACACAGAGCAGGTTGGTTCATATGTTTCATGTCAAACACATGTTTACATACGTTCAACACAAGTTAACTTGTGTTTTCTCATTTGAACGGGTGCACGATGTCTACACTTCAGTAGAAATAAACAATATATGTTTGCGACTCAAAGAAACAAAGATGGTTTTAAGGTGTTGAAAGTGTACTTCCCACGTTGGAGAGACTCTCAGACCCCCATCTTTAGTCAATCCAGTGAGCATCTAGTACAGATCTGGTCAATGGCATTTTTCTATTACCTACGCCACCTACGATCTGTAGGTGGCGCACTTGAGTGAATACAACATTTGTCTGGTGGAATATTGTATTTTCTGCCGAAAAAGTAGTAGAGTAGGCTTTCAACATCGTAACACCGCCATTGTTTCTGTGAGTAACGAATATGTATTGTTATTTTTACAGAAGTGTAGAGTAGACCTGTTCAAATGAGAAAAACGCATACAGACGCATAGGGTTAAGGAGAACTCCTAACGCTATGGACCAGAGCTAGTTCCATGCAAGCTTAGCTACAAGTAGCTATATTACATTACATTACATTACAGTCATTTAGCAGACTCTTTTATCCAAAGCGACTTACAATAAGTCGTGCATTCAACATGGGTAGGGAACGAAACTACTAATCACCAGAAGTCTTAAGTGCAATTTCTGCTAAAACAAGCAACTAAGAGTATACCTAGCGCTAAGGTAAAAGTGCAATATATCAGCTACCTACTTTCTTAAACAGATGATACAAATAGCAAAATCAAATGAGCAAGAGCTAAAACAAATAAGTGTATCGACTAAACAAGATCCAATAAAACAATACAATAATATTAATAGCTTAACTACACTTTGATTCATGGTGCTGATACTGCCTCTTCTGCCTCGTTTGTGTGTTAAGACGTTTCATCTGAATCTGAGAAGAGGAGGCGCCCCAGTCTGGTCCAGGAGGAACCACAACCTCCACAGATTAAACAGGAAGAGGAGGTTACTGAGTCAACATGGACATTGCTACATAGGAACACTCTCTCAGGTAAAATAAATGAATAATAATAATATTAATAATAGTATAACTTTATAAGTACTATTCTAACCCCATTATCAGCCCATAGAGGCTGCTCAAATGGGTAGGTTCAGAAACAAAGCAAAGTTTACATTTCAATGTGTTTATTTTACACATACGTATGCCCGTGCCTACATACATAACGGGTACTGTAACTCCCATCCGACGCATGTAAGACTCAGGTTCCTTGTACTGGCGTTTATTCATTTGAAAACATCGTAGAACTGACAGTACATACAGAAAAGACAAAAAACAAAACATCAACTTGGGCATTCAGACATTTTACATAAAATGTGTGACTTTCAATAATAAGATTAACAACAGTTACTGACCACTTTGCCTGCTTGCACACGAATGGGGGTGGGGTCGACTTGGACACTTCAGTCTTTCTGCAAAACCTTTGCTTTTCTCTTCTTTACATTCTTTTATTTCACTTTCTTCTATTTTACTTTAATTTCTTTCTTTCTGTTAAACTCTCCTTCTCTCCTCCTGCTCTCTCACAGTGGAATGAGTGCTGCTGCTGCCCTCTCAACCACAACAGGTGTCGCCAAACCAAAACTTGATTACAAAACGCAGCTGTAACAAGTGACACCTAATTGAAAACCTCCAACACATAGAACACACATAGAGCGCCCCCAAGAGACATGTCACTAGAAGGACAAATACGCAAAAATAAACAATGACCTGATGCCAGCAGTAACACTCCCACCAGTCATACTTTGTGTGACTCTCAAACTTAGCACATTGTTGTAAACATCATCTTTTTTTTTTTTTCTCATACTGTGTGTGTGTGCGGTCTCTCTCTCTCTCTCTTCTTGGACCTTTCTTTACTCACGATCTTGATGTAAGCATGTTGGATGTGATTTTTCACATGAGGCGCACACACTCCTGGATGTACATTCTTTGGAGTAATGGCCAGGCTTAAGGCAGCCAAAACATAATTTTTCCAGTTGTACAAACTTCACTCTTTCTTCGATAGGCTTTTCCATAATCTTGCGACATTTATCCAGAGTGTGGTCCTGCTTCTTACAAAACATACACATGATGCTTGTCTTCTCACTTGAGTTAGTGGTAAAAGTGTTGGCACTATGGTTGCGATTCTGTTGAGACTTATATTCTCTCTCTGTTGGCTTTGATCTTCCTTGTTCTGTTGGCCTTATTGCTTGTAATGACGTAATCGGGTTGCATGCAATTCGAGCCTCAAGGTTGAGAAACCGTGTGGAGTTTCTGAAATCAGGGAACATTTGGTGTTCATCTTGAAACATTGTGACTGTTCTATTCCAACGTGAGCTCAACCAATCAGGTAATTTGGCAGCTATCCTTTGGTTTTCCACGCAGTCGTTGAGTGCTTGTAAACCTTGAACATAGGGCATGGCTGATTCAACGCTGCTCAGGAAGTCTACAAACTCGCGAAGGTCTTCACTGTCTTTGGTGCCAATTTTGTGCCATGAATGGATCTTGTCACGGTATGATTTGCCGATTATAAATGGATTTCCAAATCTGTCTTCAAGTGTATTCCAGGCAGCACAGTAAGCAGCTTCTGTTCCTGCTAGGAAATGCCCTTCTATAGCTCTCTTGGCTGGGCCACCAACATACTTGTGCAGAAAGAAGAGTTTTTCTTGAGTTGGCAGATTCTTACGATCAATCAATATTGAGAAAGAAAGCTTCCAATCATTATATTTGAGAGGATCTCCTGTGAAAACAGCCGGTTCTGGTATTGGAATCCGATTGGCTGCGATAGCTTCAGCAAGCGTTCTCACAAGGTCATTGGAAGCTTCATGAGAGGTAGTGGTTGTGGCTGATTGAGTGGTAGGAACTTGGTTAAAGGGGGATTGTGGTATGGGAGAAGGTTGAATGGGGTTAGCTTGAAGACTTACAGGAACTTGACTAACTGTGACCAGTGGGGTGGAAACTGAGGTGAAAATGGAAGGACCTGGGGGAGAGATTGTGGTGACTATAGCTTGATGTGGGTGATGGACTTGAGTGGCTGATGCTTGTTGAGCAGAGAGTTTGGAACGCTGTACTTGTTGAGGGGGATGAGGGGGTTGACTTAAAGGGTTAAGTGTGGGTGGTAGATGGGGAACTGGGGCTATTGGTTGGCCTTGGCCTCGTTGAGGGGGAAAGGCTGACATATGCTCTTCTTCATCACTGTGGTCGCTGTCTGAATAAACTTGCAGTCTTGCTTGTGCTGCATTGAGCTTTTTTAGTTCCTCCAACCGTTCCACTTCTTTCTTTTTCTCTTCCAGCTTCATTTTTATAGCAGCACTTTCTGAAACAAACTGAACTCTTTTTCTAGCGTTCTCTGCTTCCATTTCAGCCTTCAACTTTTCATCTTCTGCCTCGAGTCTTTGGATTTCTATTTCTTGTTGGTGTTGTGTCTTCATTATTTTGAGTACCTCTTGTGAAGCTGCAACTTCAGCTGCTGCTTGTTGTTGATGGGAAGATAGGTTAGACCTCTTAGAAGAGGTTCTAGACTTACAGGGGTTAGCTGAGGTAACACTGGACTCAGTTGAATCAAAAATAGACTCATGGTCAGGCCAGTGTATGGCTTCATCATTATTTACACTGTAGTGTTGAGCGTTCTCATTTGCAGTCTTAGTGAGTGCATGGCATGTGTCATTCATTCTCCGGATTTCAGGTTCAGGAGTTGAGATGGCCATCATCTCGAGATAAATACTGTCAACATCAGCTTGAATGGCATTGATTGTATTCATCACTTCTTCAATCAGCTCAGTAGGCTCATTTGTCTTAATGGAACGTTTCAAGCCACTGACGTGGTACTTCCATCTTCTATACAACTTCACAAAATTCAAGTCCAGATTATTCAATTTGTCATTTAGTAGAGCCTTTCCCTTTTCAGTGAGGGTTCTTGCACGCTGGCTTTGCCTTCTGTCTGGAAGCTGTTGCGTGCCATCTGCACCTGACTGAGGTTTGTCTTGTGCTGTCGCTTTATCTTGCTCACCAGTGTCAGTTTGCTTTAGTAGCGTAATCTGCTCTGCTTTACCATCTTCTGCAAGACTGAATTCTTCAGCTGGCATTACAACACTTTCCTTTGTGTGTGACATGTTAGGTGCTATGTAGTAAATAAAATGTATTCAAATACAAGTGTAAATATGAAATATAAATGTACACCTTTTAGAATTATTTTGAACTTGAACCTTGCATAAAATGCACATCAAAAAACAGTGTTGTATCAATCACTTTCAATATCAATGAATTATAGAAATGTAAAATAAAACTGTAATTATCTTCTTAACACAGTCTAAAACTATGCAAAACACACCTTAATGAACTTGAAAACAATAAAGAAAAAATAAACTTGAAAAATCTTCAACCTTTAGTCAACTTCAGAATAGGGGTTTCACTTGAGTGAGTCTCTTCATTCAGACTTGATTCATTGTCCTTTTTTGTCTTAAATTGGCAAGAAGAAAATGTCCACTGTTGCTTTAAGGAGAAACACAGATCACTTGGTGCGATAGAAACTTAAAATGGCAGTGGACCTTTTGTGCTACTTTCCCAAGACGCTTTCTTCAACGTGCTTGCTTGTTTAGTATTGTCCACTTGCTCCTTGTAGCTACTACACGCAACCAGTCCAAACAGTACCTCCTCATTCACAACGTGCACCGTGCGGTATCTTCTTCTGCCAGCCGTTCTGTCCACATCTTGGAGCCTTCACCAACGCAGTGTAGTGTTCTACTGTAACTCCCATCCGACACATGTAAGACTCAGGTTCCTTGTACTGGCGTTTATTCATTTGAAAACATCGTAGAACTGACAGTACATACAGAAAAGACAAAAAACAAAACATCAACTTGGGCATTCAGACATTTTACATAAAATGTGTGACTTTCAATAATAAGATTAACAACAGTTACTGACCACTTTGCCTGCTTGCACACGAATGGGGGTGGGGTCGACTTGGACACTTCAGTCTTTCTGCAAAACCTTTGCTTTTCTCTTCTTTACATTCTTTTATTTCACTTTCTTCTATTTTACTTTAATTTCTTTCTTTCTGTTAAACTCTCCTTCTCTCCTCCTGCTCTCTCACAGTGGAATGAGTGCTGCTGCTGCCCTCTCAACCACAACAGGTGTCGCCAAACCAAAACTTGATTACAAAACGCAGCTGTAACAAGTGACACCTAATTGAAAACCTCCAACACATAGAACACACATAGAGCGCCCCCAAGAGACATGTCACTAGAAGGACAAATACGCAAAAATAAACAATGACCTGATGCCAGCAGTAACAGGTACAATTTAATAAATGTTTATATGAACTCTCCTGAACCGCGCACCATGCAGGTAAAGAAACTACTTGTTGACACTTAGGTTGTAAATGGGGCATGTATATAGTAGAGGTGCTGCGATCATGATTTTTGTGATCCGATCCGATTCCGATTAGTCAGCATCAAAACCGATCCGATTCCGATTAATTCCGATCCGATATGGCACGGCAATTAATATTAATATTTATTTTACTAAATGTTAAAAAAGGATTGATCAAGTGATATTACTCAAACAGAGAACATAGCATCCACAGAATAATAGGCAACAAGTTCCACAACAGTCATTTAGAAAAACTGCCCCATTTATTATTAACCAGTGCCAATGGCTTCGCTTTAACTTAAACAGCAGCATTAAATAAAATTCAAAATAAATGAAAAGATCCTGTGTAACACAAACTTGGCTTCCGTTTGACAAGGTAATTTCAGGTAAAAAAATAAAAGTCATGACTTCTAAAGTCACAAATATCAAAATAAATAAAATCCCTTTACAACGATACACACACAATATTGTCCAACTGTTCAACGCTGAGTCCAGGGCTCCAATTCTGCCCAAAAGCAATGCTACCATTGGTCTACTAAAACAATAGAGTGAACAAATAACAAAACTTTAAAAGTTCCACAACAGTAGGTTATGAGAAAAAGTAACTGACCCATTTATTATTAAACGTCTCAAATGGGTTCACTTTAAATTTAAAATAAATTAAAAGAAAACCTCGCACTTCTTTATGAATCTGTGGGATGGCTGTTTCAGTAATATAACTGCGGCTGGGGTTACGTGGCGCGGCTCCGACGCCCCGCTGGTCCGACAGCCGAAATCCGGGCTCAAAAAGGGTGGAAAAAGAGCAGATCCACAAGCCTGTAAAAGCCTCCAATCACCTGTAGGATGCCTGCCTTTTAAACTGGTGGGATAAACCAAGCACAATGATAGTCATTTGTATCAATTATCCCAAACAAAAGCAAACCAAGGCCCATGAGTTCATCTACAATTACAGAAACGTTTCTCCAACTTATTTTCAATACCTACAATGCAATGCATATTTCAAGCGCCAAACACATACAAGAAAACACCTCATGTCCATGAACAAACCACATAGTCACTATCAAGCTAGCCTCGGAAACCCATGCCTTTTGTTTCAAAAGAAAAAAAGGCTGGGAGAACCTTGCAGGAACGCTGGTCTTAGGACCTTGTTATCTCCTAACCAATCAGAGTGCAGAGGGGCGTCGCTCTAAATTTGGTGAAATTTGGTCTAAATGTGTGTGTGTGTGTGTGTGTGTGTGTGTGTGTGTGTGTGTGTGTGTGTGTGTGTGTGTGTGTGTGTGTGTGTGTGTGTGTGTGTGTGTGTGTGTGTGTGTGTGTGTGTGTGTGTGTGTGTGTGCGTGCGCGCGTGCGTGCGTGCATTGTCCCTGTTATTCTATAGGGCAAGGGCTGCCCTGTGACAGTAACACTAATTGTATCTGTAACTTTTATATTTTACCTTTTATTTCTTCCCAACTCCTAAATTGTAATTTATTTTCAACACTGATGTTGTTGAATGCACTGAATTACTCGACGACACTGCAAATATGTTTGATTACTCAGTGTAATGTTTTTGAAGAAAAAAAAGGAGTAAAGTAAAACTATTTCATGTTTGCTTTCATTTGACATTTTGATCTAGACTCCCTGCACCTCCCTGTGTGTAAAGAGGAGGTCTCCCCTGAAGAGGAGAGGAGCCCCGGTCTGGTCCAGGAGGAACCAGAGCCTCCACACATTAAAGAGGAGCAGGAGGAGCTACTTCAAAGACCAGACGAGGTTGATAGGCCAATGCTGACATTACTAGCAGTGAAAAGTGAAGATGATGATGGTGAAGACAGAGACACAGAGCCTGTAGCCAGCACCTCAACTCAACACATGAAAACACAAGCTGATGTAGAGGACTGTGGGACATCACAACCAACTAGTGATGACCAGCTCCTCTCTTCACACCGTTCTGAATCTGACATCACTGAAGACAGCGATGAGTGGGAGACCAGTGTAGCTCAGTCACCTTTAAACACACTGAAGTCACACAAGACACACCATGTGGAAGGACAGAGTTTGTCTTTGAGCAACACGATGTCCCAGGACCTGAAATCATCGAAAGAAACTCACTCCATGCAGAGTCACACAGGGAAGAAACGTTTTAGTTGTACAGTCTGTTCCAAACTGTTTAATCTAAAGGGAAATATGAAGAAGCACATGATGACACATACGGGGGAAAAGCCATTTACTTGTGAAGTTTGTGGTCAGGGCTGTATTCACAGGGGCCATCTAAAAACACACATGAGGTCTCATACGGGGGAAAGGCCATTTACCTGTGAAGTGTGTAGCAAAGTCTTTAGGTACTTGCGGAATCTACAATCACACATGAAGAGCCACACAGGGGAAAAGTCCTTTACTTGTAAAGTCTGTAGCCACGGTTGTTTTCGAAAGGGTGATCTAAAAAGACACATGATGACTCATACAGGCGAAAAGCCATTCACTTGTAAAGTTTGTAACAAAGGATTTGGTGACAAACATAATCTAAAACAACACATGAGGACCCATACAGGAGAAAAGCCCTTCATTTGTACAATTTGTAGCAACGGCTTTCGTTACAGCGGTAATCTAAAAAAACACTTGAAGACTCATACAGGGGGAAAAACCCTTTAGTTGCAGTTTGTGGCAAACACTTTGGTCCAAATGCACAGATAGATTCATACTGGAGCTGTTAGATGAACAGAAATAATACTTTTTTCAAAGGAGCATCTGAGTTGACAAGTGATATCAGACACATTTATGATCTAGGGCTGGGCCTTATGACTTCTTATTACACGGCTTGGTTGAATGCTCGATTCTGATTGGTCAGTCATCGGTCATTATTTCTCGATAATGACCGCTGAGCTCAATAACGGACCGCTGTGTAATCAGAGACTCAGAACACCTGCTCATATCAACCTCCGCTGCTTTGTTTTATGCTTTATCCAACATGACAGCCATGTAAACTAAACGTTGCTCTCAAGAATGTTTTTGAAAACATTTGAAGTGAGAAATAGACGATGCAATGACCGAAAAGTGATTCTATTTGATCCACTGCACTTCCTTGTTTATCGTGGCTACGGGGGAAATACCAAAACGCTCGCCCCAAAACACAGTCGCCCCGGGGCAAATCCGGCGGTATTACAGGCAAATCGGCAGTATATAGAATGGGGGGGCGAGTGTGTTTTGGGGCGAGTTTTTTTCTATTTTGTCATTTGTTTTCCGAGGCAAACTCCGCCCAGCCCAATAGGCTACTTATGGAATACTTTCATTGCCGTAAGCAAGGACATACTTCGTTTTGTTGTTACTTTTGGGTAAATTTATTTATGTATTTATTAAGTAGCCGTGTAATAAGCGGGATAATGCATGGGGAGGCAGTCATTATTGAAATTTAAAGCCCGACAGGGCGATTAACCACCGAGGCGCAGCCGAGGTGGTTAATCGCCCTGAAGGCATTATCGCCCTGAAGGCATTATCCCTTGCATATTAGTGATGCGCGGGTCGGGTTTTTTCATGACCCGCCCCGCCCGGGGCGGAACCCAACCCGCCTCAACCCGCCCCGAGAACCCATATATAGATCTATGGCTCAACCCGCCCCGCGACCCGCGATGTTTTTTTTAATTCTGTAAAATCATGGTTAGAAAATAATCCCCAAGTGTATTCAAACTGTTTTATTGTTATTATTCTTATTCTTATTAGGAATAAAGACAAAACAAGAGCATGTGATTTTTTATTTATTTTTTTGCGTGTGAGAGCGGCTGACCCGCTCACCCGCAGCCCGCATCATTGCCTCCGAAATTCTGACTTGACCCACCCACGCTGCGGGTTGACCCGCGGGTCCCGCGGGTTACGGGTCAACCCGCGCATCACTAATTCATATCAATATCACCATTATTTATAACTTTTGTCTCGATTATGATTTACTCATTGAGTGCCAGAGATGATTAATGAATTAAGTCAGCCAGTGCCAGCATTTTTGAGCATTTGTACTGACCTTTCAAGAGCCATTTTGTCTACTCTGCCTGTGTCTCAGAGGAGTCCTATGGACAGTTCAGAAACCTGCCTAAAAGTGGCATAGATCTAAGGCAGGTTTGGTAGGTTCTAATTTCTTTAGACAGATTCCAGAGCCCCGCATCTGAATCTGTCGGCAGGTCCGATTAGAATTTCTCGAGACTGTCCTATAAGTGGGCGGGCCTTTGACCAGGAAGCAAACCGCGCTTTACCCAATCAAGTGTAGTGGCCGGGATTTACATGTGTGCGTTCACTGTCTAATATCTTCCCCCTGGAAACAAACCCTCACGGCTGTCACGGGTCCATCTATATATATATACAATTTGAATCCTGCGCCATGTCGGTTGTCAGTATGTACGAACGTTGTATGTGGCCAGTGTGACGTAATCTGACATCATGCCAGTGTGACGTAATCTGACATCACGATGAGACGGTCGTCCCGAATATGGACACAACGCCAGTGCGTCTCACGACAGCATGACATCACGCATGACATCACATCCTACCTATAAATTCTAGGATCCGTCAGATCGCACCAGTTCGACGGCTTCCATAGTGGGTTTTGGTCATTGGAGAGGTGATGCACGTCACCTCTTTCTGAAGTGGGTACTTTCAAAGCCTGCCGTGGATTTAGGAGAGCACAAAACTCTCTCTCACACTGTGAGGTGCCTGTAAGGTGGCACTGCAAAGTGAACGACGCGTCACGCTAGACTTCTAGTTTGGTTACACTTCCAGAGGTAAATTAACACTGTAACACAGGAGGGGTCCCTCCCTGTGTATATTTTATAGGGGTGTAACGATACAGTAGCTGTATCGATGCATCAATTTTAATTTCAACAATCCAACTATAATCGATATGTCAACAGCAACGTATCGTATTGGTGTTGCAATGCAAATAATCGTTTGTATCGATGCTAAGTACGTGTGCGTTGTATTAAGCACTTTTAAGAAATAAATAGAGAAAGAGGGGTTTAATCGATAAATGTGTGTAATCTCTGTGTTCATGTCAATGTGCGAGTTTGTCCATATGTGCTCAAATACAATTGTCATGTTCTGTCCACTCCACCTGTCTGTTTCTCTATTTGTCTTAATCCAGTACCTGGCCTGTAGACCTGTTTGCAATTTGGTGTTAGGGAATTTCTCACTTGAACTGAGTCAATGGGTCCATATAAATGAAAAACCACAGAGGTGCTTGTCCGCCATAGTGCCACGAATGTCGCAATGGCCAAATCAAATATGGCCGCCATCGGCTGTGATGCAAATACAACTTTTTTTGTTTCTGGGTGTATATGCATTATGTAATACCTCCATTTTCACTAATTGAGGTGTGTGGACTTCATTTCTGATGACCTTGAAAGGTCATTGTCACTGTCATTTTTCTATTCCGAAGACCTTGGCCATAACTTAGCCATTGTTAGGAGTAAAAGCAGGTGCAATACGTCTAAGTCAACTAATTCTGACATGTATAATTCATTTCTGATATTAATTTTACCATTAAGGAGTATCTTGTCTTTGAAATATCAAAGTCAATGTCATTTTTCAATAACTCAATTACAAATGTGTTCTTTACTATCACTTTTATTGCATTTTTTCATAATGGTTTGTTTTATTTATAACAAAATACATACACCAGAGACATATAACAATTATAAACATCCCCCTTTAACTTTTGTTTTGTTTTGTTGTTATTGAAATTAGCAAATAAGACTATAGGAATAAAAGTGATATGCAAATAAAATCATAATACAAAATTAAATAACAATTTAAATGTACCATATTGTGATTGTGTGCATGCAAGTTAGTGTGATCCGTTGTTCCATGGCAAAATATGATGCTCAGAACTCCATCAGCACGGCAGCCACATCGTCGAGTGTAACACTTGCCTGAACACTTGCATACTTTGAGCAGACTTGGTGGTAAGGGCTTCAGACATGGCAGGAGTGTACAAAAATGCTCCTTCCATCCATGTTCCATTGGTTTTTGCCTCGGGTTCCTTGGCTGTTGCAAGCAGGTGGCAAGCCCTAGACACGTTGGTCTCAGCAGTTGTACTTGACCTGGCCCCTGCCCAGACACATACCAAGTACTTCTCTGTCTTGTTCTGTCGAGGTCGTTGCCTCTCCAAAGTTTGTTAGATATTGTACTCGGTCAGAAGCCATAGCTGCAAGTTTAGTACCCACCTGGCTCATGCAGTCATCTCCAGTCAGGATATACGCCTTGATCACTGTCTCAGCTAGTGGTTCTCCAAGATGAGATACTGCTTGATGCAGCATGCACCACTTCTCACCAGTGCCATAATGCTGCCAGATTTCCTTCATCCCAAGTGCTTGGAAGTATGGGGTGTAGCATAGCAGTAATGCAAAGGACACTACAACAACTCCCTGGGGTCCGCACATAATTCCGACATCCTATTATTCCGACGATTAGGTTAGTGTAGGTTAGGGCTATAGGATTAGTTATAATGGGGCCAGTTGACTCCACATTCACCACCAGTTCAAGAGGTCTGGGATCTCTTCGCCACCAGCCACCTTTCTGGGAGAACCTCATCATCATCAGAGACAACAGATCTGAGAGAGACACACCTATCCCTCAGCAATTTGACAAGTTCTGGGCATCTGAGGAGAACAAACGGATCTCCAGCTGTTTGTTCTGAATATGGTGTGTAATCAAGCCTGTGGCAATGCTACCATCATTGTCAGCTCTGTTGTCTCTGATGATGATGATTACATCAGTAATCAGCTTGCAAGTGCCCATCTTGCAGCCACATCGACAATGTGGCTGCCGTGCTGATGGAGTTCTGTGCATCATATTTTGCCATGGAACAATGGAAAATCCATCTTGTAAAAACACATCACACTAACCTGCATGCACACATATGGTGCACTTTGAGAGAAACTGTAAAAACATATCACACCAACTTGCATGCACGCAATCACAATATGGTGCACTTTGAGTGAAATTGTTATTTCATTTTGTGTTATGATTTTATTTGTATATCACTTTTATTCCTACATAGTCTTATTTGCCTGCCTTGCCTCTGGGTCCTCACCTGACACACACCGTGACAACAATGTCCATATATTTGTTCCCAAGAGAAGAGTGCACATAAATTGATGTAGAAACTGAGCTACACTTCCTAACCACTGTACCAAGACATTTGAGACACATAATGTACACAGATCAATCACCCAAGCGTTTGAAAACATGATTAAAGACAAAACACTCTCATATCTGCTGGGTGAAGTACAACAATGTGCAAACACAGCAGCAAGATGTGTGAGCTGTTGTGACAGGAGCAGGATTAATGGAATACATGTGTATTTCTGCCCTGTCTGCACCAAGTGATCTCGGTATATAAAAATACTGTAAATACAAACTACCGTTATATACAGTACATTATAAAAACTTTTTTGCTATTTGTCCCAAAGGTTTTATTCAAAGTGAAGTGAACGCAAAACATACTTATACAAATATTAATGCCATTTGTTTCAAATGTTATTCCCAAGCTAACTTTTCCTACTTGGATGTATAATATTCTTTCTGACAGCAAATGCTGTCACATTTTGTATGGTTTGGTAAGATAGTTTTCTATAAGTTGCAATCTAACACAGCTCTGTCTGTAAGTTGCAATGTAACACAGTTCTTATTTGTTATAATTGTACCTACGTAGTTTTTTTTCTTATTGTTTATTTCCACTTTTGCTTTGGCAATATAAACATTTCTCAGGCCAATAAAGCCACTTTGAATTTAATTGAATTGATTTGAAATGAGAGAGAGAGAGATAACCCTTTGATCAAGCTGATTGTCAGAGAACTGTAAATCACTGAATCAGCTGAAAAGGTTTTTGATCAGGCTGTATATCAAAGAAAGAGATGGCAGCACATATAAATAGCAAATCATGAACCTCAGTTCATACATTGAGGCTTGAGGACTTGACCGAACGGATGAGCTGTTATAATTACTCAAACACTTTAGCTTGAAACATTGTAGCTACAATGGACGGGTCTCTTGTCTCATGCCTTTGGCAATATTGTACTTTTTACTCCACTACACTTATTTGAAGTTACATATCAAAAAAGGAATTTTAAAAAAATTCCAAAAAGGTAGCACATCCAAAAATGTCAATTAAATGGAGGACAAATTACTCACATTTCCACTTTTTTATTGGCACACCAATAAAGTGAACGCTTACGCGTTTCGGCTATGAGCCTTCCTCAGAGCATTCATATCACATCAATTCAACTCACTTTATACACAAGGTCAGAGTTCATCAACAGCTGAAATCTCAAGTCAATCACCAAGGTCCAATCACTAGTATGCAAGAACACAGGCAATTACAGATAATTTGTGAAATATATAATAAAGTAACACATCCAATACACAGTGAATGGGTATCAAAGATAGTCTTAACCCAAAAAGCATTTTAAGCTATAATCGTCATTAAGTCCATTGGGTGTCATAGTGTTGAGTGTGTATATCCACTGCATTTCTCTCTGGGCCAGTTTCTTTAGAATATCACCTCCTCTGATGGGCATCACAATTTTTTCAATCCCACAGAATTTTAGTGAAGAGGGTGAACCATGATTTGCTTCAGCATAATGTTTTGCAATTGCATAATCCATATTTCCTGTACGGATTGCAGTTTTGTGCTCTGATATTCTTTGTTTAAGGGGTCTTTTAGTTTGTCCTACGTATGCTAGACCACAGGGACATAACAGCATGTAAATCACATGTGTCCATATGTCGCATCCGCGTGCGGTTAGGGTTAGGGTGCGGGTTTGGTTCGGGTTTAGTATTGGAAACGTCGGAGCGCTGCGCTGTCGGAGGAATGCGCTGTCGGACTAACGTACTGCACCCGTCGATTTGCAGTTGATAAATTCACGAATAGGAATCTTCCTTCCAGTGTGGGGATGATTGAATGATTTCTTGTCTGTTGTATTGTTGCAACAGGCACAGTTGCCACATCTATACATTCCAATTGTTGTCAGCCATGTGGTCTTCTTTTGAACCATATTTTTGTACATGACTGTACCTTTGATTGTGGGTGCTCTCCTAAATGCAGATGGCTCTGTTTGGAGCACATGCCAGTGTCTGTTGAGTATCTTTTTGATTTCTGAAGCACAGTGGTTATATTCAGTACAAAAACAAGCCCGACTTGGATTTTTTGTTTTTGGTGCATTAGATAAGAGATCAGAGCGGGAGGTGTTATTGGCATATTGTATGGCTTTCTGAATAGAATTGGAAGAATAGCCCCTGTCCTTAAACCGAGTACTCATAATGGTTTCTTTGGAGTGAAAGTCATCAAGATCTGAACAGTTACGTTTAAGCCTCAAAAATTGACCTACTGGGATGTTGTCCTTTAGGTGTCCAGGATGGTTACTGGTAGCATGCAAAATCGTATTGCGTTCCATGTCTTTTCTGAAAATAGATGTATGAATCATTCCAGTTTCATCCTTGGATATAGTTACAGTAGATCCAAATAGTTAATCTTGTCAATGCTCTGTTCACAAGTGAATTTCAGGAAACTTGAGTTGTTGAGATATATTACAAAGTCCATTAGTTCAGTCTGTGTTCCCTCCCAAAATAACAGGATATCATCAATGTACCGTTTGTATAACCTTATCTTTGAATGATAGGGGTTATTATTGGAGTCATGTACAACTTTTTCTTCCCATTGTCCCACAACCAATCCAGCCACAGAAGGCGCTGTCGCTGTCCCCATTGCAGTCCCAGCCTGTTGGAGGTACCAGTTGGATCCATATTGCATGTAATTGCGACTCAGAACAAGGTGTAATAGTTCTAATAGAAACTTATTTGAGGGGTTTTGTGTTATTTCTCTCTTAGACAAGTAATAGGCAGCCGCATTCAAAGCATCTTCATGAGGAATGCAACCATATAAATTTTCAACATCAAGAGAGACCAATATTGTGTTCTGATTCAAAGTGCAATTACTCAGACAGTTAAGCACATCTTTTGTGTCTCCAAGGTAGGCGGGCAGATCCTTCACAAAGTCTTTCAAAAAGAAATCAACATATTTAGATAATGGTTCAGTGAGGGAGCCTCTTCCTGAGACAATTGGTCTGAGAGGGGGTTCTGTGGGATGTTTGTGGATTTTTTGGGAGGCTGTAGATGATGGGAGTGACAGGATTCTGATTAGTCAGGTAGGCATGCTCTTTTTTTGTGATCCAGTCTGATTCAAAAGCAGCTTTCAATAGATTGTCAATTTCAGATTTGTACTCATTCAGAGGATTTCTCACAAGCTGCCTGTAGGTGGGGCTGTTCAGGTTTTCAAGCATTTTCTGATTATAATATTCAGTATCTAAGACAACAACTGCACCTCCTTTGTCAGCAGAACGAATAATGATTTCTGTATTCTTTTCCAATTCCTTTAGTGCACAGCGCTCCTCATAGGTTAAGTTTGCATACTTGGGGCCTTTGTCCTTCTTTAACATTTCTTCAAGGTCATGTTCGACAAGTTTGTTGAATGTCACAATTACAGGACTTAAGTTAGTTGAGGGGCAAAATGATGACTTTGGATAAAACGGAGAGGGATTTTTTGCACTGCTTTCAGTCTCCTCAATTGGTGATATCTGTTCAGTGAAATATGGTGCACTCTTATGGTGGGGAGAAAAGAAATGTTTCAAATGGAGTTGCCTCATGAACTTATATGTGTCCACCTTTAAGTTGAAAGCATTGACTTTATTAGTCACTGAAAATGAGAGGCCTTTGCTTAGAACTGAGGTTTGGGAGGGGGTGAGGGGGACTTTGGACAGATTTACTACCGGTGATTGAATTGTCTTGGGGACCTCCTGGGCTGTCCCCTTTCCTCTTTTGCCCCGCCTCGTTTTCCTTTTCCACCTCTTCCATGGTGGTGTGGGCGGGGTATGTCCAAAAAAGTCACTCCTTGGCTGGTTGGAATGTCCCCACTCTCACTCTGTGTGCTTGACTTGCCAGTGTCAGATGAGTAATCAAACTGATGGTGACCACCTGTTCTGGCCCTGGTTCTTTGTTTCCATTTGAAGGTTGGCTTGTTCCACACATAGACCTTTCCTTCTTTATAATCATCCACATCACGTTGGTATTTTTTCAATTTGAATTGTTTCAGTTGTATCTTGAATGATTCTAATGATTTCATCATTTTCTCCTCCAATTGGGTGACTTCATCTGACTTTTCAAGATTGTGCACTTTAGTTTCAAGCATCTTAACAGTTTCAAGTTTCTCAGTACGCTCAGATTTACATTTTTCAATGATCAATACTTCCAAATCTAATGAACATTTGTTCAAGATCTGCTCCCACCTCTTCATGAACTCAGGGTCCTCCATGCCCAAGGCTGGAATTTTGGTGATTCGCAGGCCTTTGGGAATGCGTAGTTGTCGTCTGTACTCTGACAGTGTAACAGCATGCCACAGCAGTCTTGTTTCTTGTTTCCTTGCATCTTCCAGTTCAAGAAACAGGCTTTTGGGGTCTGTGCCCAGATTTTCATTTTCGACTAGGTTTTCAAATGTAGTATGGGGCAGCAGAATGCTTTCAACATCTTCCTGAGTATAGAAGAATGTCTCTGCCCTTGCTTCAGTGAGTTGATTAAGTTCTTCAAATGGTGTGGTCATCGTGGTGGTATTTGTCCTCTTTTTAGTAGCAACTTCAAAAAGGATAACTAAATAAGAAAAAGAGGTTGCGCATCAACAATGGGTTTTCTCAGTGGAGTGCTAGACCCAAAGTCAGTATACATATCAAAAAAGGAATTTTAAAAAAAATCCAAAAAGGTAGCACATCCAAAAATGTCAATTAAATGGAGGACAAATTACTCACATTTCCACTTTTTTATTGGCACACCAATAAAGTGAACGCTTACGCGTTTCGGCTATGAGCCTTCCTCAGAGCATTCATATCACATCAATTCAACTCACTTTATACACAAGGTCAGAGTTCACCAACAGCTGAAATCTCAAGTCAATCACCAAGGTCCAATCACTAGTATGCAAGAACACAGGCAATTACAGATAATTTGTGAAATATATAATAAAGTAACACATCCAATACACAGTGAATGGGTATCAAAGATAGTCTTAACCCAAAAAGCATTTTAAGCTATAATCGTCATTAAGTCCATTGGGTGTCATAGTGTTGAGTGTGTATATCCACTGCATTTCTCTCTGGGCCAGTTTCTTTAGAATATCACCTCCTCTGATGGGCATCACAATTTTTTCAATCCCACAGAATTTTAGTGAAGAGGGTGAACCATGATTTGCTTCAGCATAATGTTTTGCAATTGCATAATCCATATTTCCTGTACGGATTGCAGTTTTGTGCTCTGATATTCTTTGTTTAAGGGGTCTTTTAGTTTGTCCTACGTATGCTAGACCACAGGGACATAACAGCATGTAAATCACATGTGTCGATTTGCAGTTGATAAATTCACGAATAGGAATCTTCCTTCCAGTGTGGGGATGATTGAATGATTTCTTGTCTGTTATATAGGGGTTATTATTGGAGTCATGTACACACAGAACCCCCTCTCAGACCAATTGTCTCAGGAAGAGGCTCCCTCACTGAACCATTATCTAAATATGTTGATTTCTTTTTGAAAGACTTTGTGAAGGATCTGCCCGCCTACCTTGGAGACACAAAAGATGTGCTTAACTGTCTGAGTAATTGCACTTTGAATCAGAACACAATATTGGTCTCTCTTGATGTTGAAAATGTATATGGTTGCATTCCTCATGAAGATGCTTTGAATGCGGCTGCCTATTACTTGTCTAAGAGAGAAATAACACAAAACCCCCCAAATAAGTTTCTATTAGAACTATTACACCTTGTTCTGAGTCGCAATTACATGCAATATGGATCCAACTGGTACCTCCAACAGGCTGGGACTGCAATGGGGACAGCGACAGCGCCTTCTGTGGCTGGATTGGTTGTGGGACAATGGGAAGAAAAAGTTGTACATGACTCCAATAATAACCCCTATCATTCAAAGATAAGGTTATACAAACGGTACATTGATGATATCCTGTTATTTTGGGAGGGAACACAGACTGAACTAATGGACTTAGTAATATATCTCAACAACTCAAGTTTCCTGAAATTCACTTGTGAACAGAGCATTGACAAGATTAACTATTTGGATCTACTGTAACTATATCCAAGGATGAAACTGGAATGATTCATACATCTATTTTCAGAAAAGACATGGAACGCAATACGATTTTGCATGCTACCAGTAACCATCCTGGACACCTAAAGGACAACATCCCAGTAGGTCAATTTTTGAGGCTTAAACGTAACTGTTCAGATCTTGATGACTTTCACTCCAAAGAAACCATTATGAGTACTCGGTTTAAGGACAGGGGCTATTCTTCCAATTCTATTCAGAAAGCCATACAATATGCCAATAACACCTCCCGCTCTGATCTCTTATCTAATGCACCAAAAACAAAAAATCCAAGTCGGGCTTGTTTTTGTACTGAATATAACCACTGTGCTTCAGAAATCAAAAAGATACTCAACAGACACTGGCATGTGCTCCAAACAGAGCCATCTGTGAAAGATCTCTGCAAGTCCCCACCCCTTGTTGCATTTAGGAGAGCACCCACAATCAAAGGTACAGTCATGTACAAAAATATGGTTCAAAAGAAGACCACATGGCTGACAACAATTGGAATGTATAGATGTGGCAACTGTGCCTGTTGCAACAATACAACAGACAAGAAATCATTCAATCATCCCCACACTGGAAGGAAGATTCCTTTTCGTGAATTTATCAACTGCAAATCGACACATGTGATTTACATGCTGTTATGTCCCTGTGGTCTAGCATACGTAGGACAAACTAAAAGACCCCTTAAACAAAGAATATCAGAGCACAAAACTGCAATCCGTACAGGAAATATGGATTATGCAATTGCAAAACATTATGCTGAAGCAAATCATGGTTCACCCTCTTCACTAAAATTCTGTGGGATTGAAAAAATTGTGATGCCCATCAGAGGAGGTGATATTCTAAAGAAACTGGCCCAGAGAGAAATGCAGTGGATATACACACTCAACACTATGACACCCAATGGACTTAATGACGATTATAGCTTAAAATGCTTTTTGGGTTAAGACTATCTTTGATACCCATTCACTGTGTATTGGATGTGTTACTTTATTATATATTTCACAAATTATCTGTAATTGCCTGTGTTCTTGCATACTAGTGATTGGACCTTGGTGATTGACTTGAGATTTCAGCTGTTGGTGAACTCTGACCTTGTGTATAAAGTGAGTTGAATTGATGTGATATGAATGCTCTGAGGAAGGCTCATAGCCGAAACGCGTAAGCGTTCACTTTATTGGTGTGCCAATAAAAAAGTGGAAATGTGAGTAATTTGTCCTCCATTTAATTGACATTTTTGGATGTGCTACCTTTTTGGAATTTTTTTTAAATTCCTTTTTTGATATGTATACTGACTTTGGGTCTAGCACTCCACTGAGAAAACCCATTGTTGATGCGCAACCTCTTTTTCTTATTTACTTATTTGAAGTTACTTTCTAGATTTAGATTTATTATTACAGATCTTCAAGCTCACAATGCCTCGTGATGTGACACATTGTGAGCTTGTAGATCTGCAACTTTTGAAATAATTTCACCAATTGTGAAAACTTGAAACTTGAAAAATGTTCTGCAAAATTACTACTTTTACTTTTGGTACTGTAAGTATTTTGATGCCAATACCTTTGTACTAGTATTTAATATTTCTACATTGTAGTATTGCTACTTTTACTTAAAGGTAGGGTAAGTGATATGTTGTGGTTGAAACAAAAACATTCTTGTTAAAAGGTTAAAGCACTACATTCTGATCATTGCTACTGTAAGTGCTTGTTCAGTGTCTCTCCAGCTCTTAGATAAACAGAACATATTTTTTCAGATCTTTCAAATACAGTGATTTACTTTTAAAATGTCTATGTGTTTTATGGAGGGTAACTGACTTATTGCCTATACTGCATTCTAATGACACATATACATACAGTAGACAGTGACAATGACACAACTCATGACCCAAGGATCCAATCACTTGATCTGATTGGCTTTGATGCCATGTTGAGACTTGCAATTGCTATCAAGCACACTGCATAGTGAACACACACACACACACACACACACACACACACACACACACACACACACACACACACACACACACACACACACACACACACACACACACACACACACATATACACACTCAAAGACTGTGGGAGGAGCTTCATTACTTTGTTTGTACAGTATCTCTCTATCAACGTGTCTCCGCCCAGCTGGGCTCTGTATATGAGCATGTAATAGAAACACATTTTAGTATCAAGCCTGCCTGACACTGTGACTGACTGCAGCTACAAGACATTCAACATTGCAATTGCATTTACATTTCCACAGACAAGGACGTTGGATTCATCAGGACTTTTAGCAGGTAAGGACTGTAGACACAATTGAATTGAATTGAATTGAATTGAATTGAATTGAATTGAATTGAATTGAATTGAATTGAATTGAATTGAATTGAATTGAATTAGCAGGAAACCAAACAAACATTTTATTGTGTTCAATGTTTGCCAGTTAGCGATTTAACTTAGCCCAAAATACATATATATATATATATATATATATATATATATATATATATATATATATATATATATATATATATATATATATATATATACGTATATATATATATATATACATACATATATATATATATATATATATATATATATATATATATATATATATATTTGTTTTCATTTATGTTTTTCCCCCACCTCATAGTTGACTTGTTATGCATTCATATCCATGTAAACATTTAAATATTATTTTGGATTAGGATTAGGTTGTCATCTCTCAATATAGCTTGTTTTCAGCTGTACAAATGTTAAAATTCACTCATTACATTTCCTATAATGAAGACAATGGGTGATGTTATCTAGCTATAATAGAGTAATAGTAGAACACACTTCAAAAATGAAATACTTGTTTTAGTTTTTCTTTTAAACTTCATTTTTTTTTAAATAGTATTACAAATAGTGACATCTGTGGTGTTAAGGGTCAAAAATGACCCATATACCATAGAAGGTAAATCAGTCATTTTTTTTTCATAAACGCAAACTTTATTTTACTCCTAATAGCAAATGCAAATTGAGGACATTTTTCTCTCACTCTCTTGTCTCATGCCTTTGGCAATATTGTACTTTTTACTCCCCTACACTTATTTGAACTTTTTAGATTTAGATTTATTATTACAGATCTTCAAGCTCACAATGCCTCGTGATGTGACACATCAGCTTGTGAGCTTGTAGATCTGCAACTTTTGAAATAATTTCACCAATTGTGAAAACTTGAAACTTGAAAAATGTTCTGCAAAATGACTACTTTTATGCAAAATTACTACTTTTACTTTTGGTACTGTAAGTATTTTGATGCCAATACGTTTGTACTAGTATTTCATATTTCTACATTGTAGTATTGCTACTTTTACTTAAAGGTAGGGTAAGTGATATGTTGTGGTTGAAACAAAAACATTCTTGTTAAAAGGTTAAAGCACTACATTCTGATCATTGCTACTGTAAGTGCTTGTTCAGTGTCTCTCCAGCTCTTAGATAAACAGAACATGTTTTTTCAGATCTTTCAAATACAGTGATTTACTTTTAAAATGTCTATGTGTTTTATGGAGGGTAACTGACTTATTGCCTATACTGCATTCTAATGACACATATACATACAGTAGACAGTGACAATGACACAACTCATGACCCAAGGATCCAATCAATTGATCTGATTGGCTTTGATGCCATGTTGAGACTTGCAATTGCTATCAAGCACACTGCATAGTGAACACACACACACACACGCACGCACGCACACACACACACACACACACACACACACACACACACACACACACACACACACACACACACACACACACACTCAAAGACTGTGGGAGGAGCTTCATTAGTTTGTTTGTATCTCTCTATCAACGTGTCTCCGCCCAGCTGGGCTCTGTATATGAGCATGTAATAGAAACACATTTTAGTATCAAGCCTGCCTGACAGCAGTGTGACTGAGTGCAGCTACAAGACATTCAACATTGCAATTGCATTTACATTTCCACAGACAAGGACGTTGGATTCATCAGGACTTGTAGTAGGATTCATCAAGACTTTTAGTAGGTAAGGACTGTAGACACAATTGAATTGAATTGAATTGAATTGAATTGAATTGAATTGAATTGAATTGAATTGAATTGAATTGAATTGAATTGAATTGAATTGAATTGAATTAGCAGGAAACCAAACAAACATTTTATTGTGTTCAATGTTGCCAGTTAGCGATTTAACTCAGCCCAAAATACAAAATATATATATATATATATATTTGTTTTCATTTGTGTTTTTCCCCCACCTCATAGTTGACTTGTTATGCATTCATATCCATGTAAACATTTAAATATTATTTTGGATTAGGATTAGGTTTTCATCTTTCAATATAGCTTGTTTTCAGCTGTACAAATGTTAAAATTCACTCATTACATTTCCTATAATGAAGACAATGGGTGATGTTATCTAGCTATAATAGAGTAATAGTAGAACACACTTCAAAAATGAAATACTTGTTTTAGTTTTTCTTTTAAACTTAATTTTTTTTAAATAGTATTACAAATAGTGACATCTGTGGTGTTACTATTCGGGTGTTGCTCTTCAGAGAGCAACACCCGAGCGCAACCAAACATAAAATGACTTGTCTTTCACTTCTATTGGATCTCTTCTCCACTAGTCCATCACTAACATTTTACTCTAGTTTGTATTTGTTGACAAAATTGTCATAAATATTTAGTCATAGTTTCAGTCATCATTGCTTAGTTTTTTATTTAGTTTCTATCTAGTTTACGTCAGTGAAAAAGGTGGTCGACGAACATTTTTCGTCATAGTTTTAGTGGACGAAATCAACACCGATAGACACACACACATCTGATGATTTAATCAGATTAGAATGACATCATCACCCAATGACCCAAGCATCAATCAGTTTACACTTTACAATGACAATGCCACAACTCATGACCCAAGGATCCAATCACTTGATCTGATTGGCTTTGATGCCATGTTGAGACTTGCAATTGCTATCAAGCACTCTGCATACTGAACACACACACACACACACACACACACACACACACACACACACACACACACACACACACACACACACACACACACACACACACACACACACACACACACAAAGACACAGACACAGACACAGACACAGACATGGACGGACGGACAAGGTGCAAATCATAGTCCCGGCCATTCCCTTTGGCCTGGCAGAGACAAAAAGAAAAGAAAAGAAAAGAAGAAATAAGAAAGAAAGATAAATCACAGGTGTAAAAATATGTAATTTCACAAAATGTGCATATTTATTGTAAGAAACAAATCTTGTTTGAGCTTACTTAAGAAACATGCATCACACATTCCTGGTCCTCACTCTAATACAAGCCTGGAACTGGAAAGATGAGATCTGTGGTTTCAATGCCTCCAAGTACAGATCTAGGGTCAGATTATTTTTTTTCACAATCCGTATTGTGAAAAGCCAAATCAGCAGACAGGGAATTTGCTAAATTTGTGCACCTTTTTTGAGAATTTTTTTTTGGTAAATGTATCGTAGTCACACAAATACAATAATTATCATACATCTGCCAGCACTGACCGTGCTGCATTGTACAATACAACTGTATGACCAGAGGTGGAATAAGTAATCACATTTGTTTTACTCAAACAAAAGTAGCAATACTGCAATATAAAAATGCGAAGTTAAAAGCAAAAGTCCTGTATCCAAATGTTTACTTGAGTAAAAGGACACAAGTATTGGCATGAAAATATACTTACTGTAGAAAAGTAAGTTTTAGACAAGTAAACGGTTTCCATCCAACAGTGACAATATACAATTCATTTTTCATTAGTGTGTGTTACACGAATGAGCTGCCATTACCATCCTCTCTCCCTCTCTTCAGTGAACAATGGGACAGGTCCACTCCATTGTACTCAATCTAGAAGTGATTGATGAGAACAGCTTGGAGCAGGGATGGGAGGTGATTGGTGCAGGTGGATTTGGTCAAGTCTTCAAGGCCAGGCATTGTCAGTGGGGACGCGACGTGGCCATTAAGTTATTATGTTATCATGACGGGTAAGTGGAAAAGCCAGTGGTGGACAAAGTACTTGAGTTAGTATACTCCTGGTCAAATATTACTCAAGATATTTGCCGGTCAAATGTGTATTCACGCTAAAGTACTGGAGTACTTTATTTTTAAAAATACTTAAAGGGATTTTTCTTTCAAAAATGTCTGGGGTCATGTTAACATAGCAGGTAGCAGGCTTTTGAAAGCACCCAGACAGTTTTTAAGGAGCTTGATTCAGTATTTAGGTATTTCATATAAATTGATCAGAAACACCCTCTGCCTATTGGACATTCAAATTCCATATTAACCATGATAGATTCATCAAAAATGTTGGTCCTGGTGACTGATATTGTCCTTCTAATATGTGAGCGGTCCGTGTTTTTTCAATTACTTTTTTCATTAACTTTATTTTTTAGTTTGTAATTATTTATTTTTTTCATTTTCCAAACAAATTATAAAAAAGTTAGTATAGTAAGGGGGCGTGTCTGATTAAATTGATATAAAATATCAACTGTCTTTGGAGAAACACAAAAGCCTGAGTAGACGTTAAAATGACCCCAAAAAAAGTTTGAAAGTGAAATATACCTTTAAGTATTCAAAAGTGCATGCTTTTGAAAATAGTAAAAAGTAATCCAAAGTACAAATTACTAAGCACATTTTGTTTTTAATATAATGTATTGCTGTATTGAAATGTTAACATTATGCAAAACTATTAAAAGATTAAAACAATTAAACAATGGTGAAAGTAGCAGATCTACAAGCTCACAACACAAGTCTATAGGGCTTAAGTAGTTAACAACCTGTCATTGATTGATTCCCAAAATTAAGGAACAACGTGTGTCCCTTATCAGTTCATTCAATAAGGGCAAGTCTTTTAACAAGAATTAATTGAATAACATATCCAATGTGAGAGTGTGTGTGAAATATATCATTTTATCAACCAATAACTCATACCAAATATCAACAACGTTTTAGAAACAGGGACAAACCGCAACCACCAGTCTTTACAAGCACCTTCACAGAAAAACAACCAATCATGACACGTTGCAGACCCTTTTTTTTACCAAACACGCTCCCACCATATATATATGAACAGAAGTGCACGCCCACAATCCAGTCTAAACACATCCCACAAATGGACAGGGTGTTTCTTAGAGAGTGTTACACATTCTCAAAAACAAACAAGGGACCATTCTGTATTTCAAGGGACGGTTGTCGACCCTAATGACATATATCTCATGTGTCATCTTCAGATTGAAGTCAGATGAGTATTTGGTTCGTGAGGCTGAGCTGATGCTATATGCAAAGAGCCCCTTTGTCATGAAAGCCCTGGCGATCTTCAAGGGCTTGAGACCCCCTTCCCCCTGCGTACACGTGGGTCTGGTCATGGAGGTAATGGAGAAAGGATCCCTCTTCTCCTTGCAGGTCAGCTTTCTTCCCTCTTTATGGATACATTGATTTATATAATACTAATAATGATGATTATTATTATTGTCTCCACCAGGCCGAAAGGCATGGCGAGAGTATGTTTTGCCCCCTGTCTGTCCGTCCGTCCGTGTGTCCATGTGTCCGTGTGTCCATGTGTCCATCTGTCTGTGAGCAGCTAATCTCCGGCACCGTTGGCCCGGTCGCTGCGAAACTGTGCACACACACTCCCTGGATGCCAATTCAGAACCTCTGCCCCAATTTTGATTGCGCCAGCAGGAGGTCGATTTTTGCAAAACCCATGTTTTGATATTACTCCTACAGATTTTATCCAAACATCACGCAAATCAGTACACAGTACCTCTATAGTCATGTGATCAACACGGATCTGTCCGATTTTCCATATTCCATCCTGATTGGCTAAGGTTGGCTTCCAAAGTTTGCAGGATTGATCCGTTTTGAACAAAATGCCTGAAATCATTGAGGCCAAGGAAGGCCAAGGAAAAACATCTGCCCTGCATTTTTCACATTTGCCTATAGCGCCACCAGGAGGCCGACTTATGTAAAACACCTGACCTATCAGAACCTTTGCCCCACATTTTTCACATGGGCCTGTCATAGCGCCACCAGGAGGCCGATTTGTGCAAAAAACATTTTTTCCCATTACACCTACAGCTTTTGACCAAACGTCATGCAAATCGGTACAGAGTATCTCTATAGTCATGTGATCAACCCGGATCTGTCCGATTTCCCATATTCCATCCTCATTGGCAAAGGTTGGCTTCCAAAGTTTGCAGGATTGCAAAGTTTTGAACAAACTGCCTCAAATCATGAACGCAGCTTGCCATTTCCATAAAATTGCACACGCACATTCCCACTAGGCTGAGGAAGAAATGCCGCTTGAATTTTTTCAAATCAGCCTCATGGTGACGCTATAACAGGCCGATTTGCATTTTTAACTATAACTGCACCGATCTACGTGAAACTTTGCACGCACACTCCCTAGAGGCCAAGGAAAAACATCTGCATTGCATTTTTCACATCTGCTTTTTACAGCGCCACTAGGAGGCTGACTTATGTAAAATACATTTTTGGAGATTATTCCTTCAGATTCTGTCCAAAAAACACGCAAATTAGTACACAGTATCTCCATACTCTGGTGGATCTGTCCGATATTTCATATTCCATCCTATTTGGCTTACAGTGGCTTCCAAAGTTTTCAGGATCGTCCAGTTTTGAACAAAATGCCTCAAAACAGGAACCGAGGAAGAAATGCCCCCCTTTTCACATTCCCATTGGCCTGTTATAACGCCACCAGCAGGTCTAATTTAGCAAAACACATTTTTGGAACAAAATGCCTCAAATCATGAATGCAGTGTCCGATTGAAAGGCCTAAGAAGAAATGCCACCCTTTTCCCATTGGCCTATTATAGTGCCACCAGGAGGCCACAATAACCTACCTGACCTGGCGGAGACCTGTGCTCCGAGGAGCTCTTTTTCTAGTTATTGTTATTTGCACTTGTCTTAACAAAGTTACAAAGTACTTGTTAGAGATGAAAGAAAAATAAGACATAAAATAACAATAATTAATTATATCAGATAACAGAGTAAGAAGTCAATGAAACAAATAACCAATAACAATAACACATTAAACAGACACATGTTATAATTTGAGGCATAGAGCACTGAAGTCTGACGTAATTTACGCATCCTACCTGGGTCACATTTTTTTCTTCCCCATTCTGAATTCCCATAGGCGTGTTAAATATCGCAGCATATTTATAAAAATAAACAAATGAGCCGGGCAGTTTGACTCATCAACTGACGGCGAGAAAACGCTAAAGTTTTGAGTGACTCAGTCACTCATATTTGATACAGTCTGTTTCTGGCAAAAATGTAATTAATTCGGCGGCGGTAACTTTAGCGTTCTGACTATATCGTTAACGATACAGAGCCACCTCCCGGACAATATCGCCAGGACGGTTTCTTTATTTTTGGACCACAATTCTTATATGAGACGATTCTGAGATGACCAATGTTATTTTCCATAGAGAAAATACTTCTGTGACCCAGGGGATCAGCGAGTGACGTCAGGGGTTGGTTCCTTCGGGGGGTAGAAATGCCTTTGTGAGCTAGTTAATCTGAGGTCTTCTGGCAGGCTATTCCATCTAGGGGCCTTTGAAGGCTAAGTCCCAGTCACCCTTGGTCACCGACCTAGAAGAATCAGAGGACCTCAGGGTACAGACCCGCACATTGGCTGTTAGGGTGTTTTCAATTACGTAACGTTCCAGACAGTGAAAGTTAATACTAACTATCTGAAAATCCATCTTTACCTCTTAACCCTAGAACACTAACGTCGGGTGATTTTGGTGGGAAGTTGGTGGGTACTTGAGGCTTCAGGCTGCTTAGTAACGAAGGTAGGCTTGTTTCCCTGCCCCCATCCCTGTTTTTGGGTGATTGGGTGATTTTCACCCGACGTTAGTGATAGAGAGTTAAACACATTGAGTGCCAGGGGGTTTTCAAAACAGGGTACCTCCAGTGCCTGGATTTTTAACCATTTTTGGACCTTTTTCAAGTAGTCACAAAATATTTTCAGTGATCACCGTCCTCACGGTGATCCCCTCATTACACACACAGGGGTCTCGTACAATCCGGGGAAAAACATTAAAAACATTCGGTAATCCGTTCCATAGTTGCAGCCAGTTGAAAATAGTCAAAAATACATACTAAAAAAGAAAAGTACACAGGAGCTGAGATACAGGCTTTTGAAGTCATAAGTTAACCAGGAAGTGGATTGGAGTCTAAATCTTCAAAAAAACATATCTCCTGGTGCTGTGAAGGAAAAGAAAAAAAAAAAAATATATATATATATTTATTTATTTTTTATATTTTTTTATTTATTTTCTTTAATCGTTTGGAATATTAAAAAGCGGTCCGGACCGTTTTTGGCACTCAATGTTAAAATAAATCATGTGGGCTCTCCCACAGTTGTCAGTCATGTAGGGAGAATGTGCCTTCATTGGACAAGGCTCACAAGTCCCAGGAATGGGTGGACCAAAGAAGAAGTTCCCAGCTCCATTATTTTTTTTTCTTTTAGGAATTCTTTGTTAACAATTCCCAAATTGTGCACAGATTTTGCCTACATGAGGTCTTATTATGGTATTGCTTTTTTATTGGGCCCCCCGATAATATTTTAAATTTGTTGTGATATTTTACATTGAAACATTAAAGAAGCGTACCTCAATTTGCCATGTATTGTTGTACTTAAATATATTTTGAATGAGAAGTATTTTTTTAATGGAATATATAATATTGGGTAAAATATAGCCAACGTTGGTGATGGTGTGATAATATTCAATGTTAGTGTTCTAGGGTTAAGGAACCGTAAAGTTCAGTTACTGTATATAAAGTGCTCAACAAAACATCCTTTCTCTTCCTTGAAGGATTATAGCTTGAAATGAGCCTGTATTTGTGTCTCTGAAATTGTAATGAAGGTTTCTGTTTGACCCCAACTCTCACCAGAACCAACTAAATCACCTGCTACCCTGGCCTCTGGTCTTTAGACTGGTTCACCAAGTGGCTCTGGGCATGAAGTACCTTCATAGTCTCACACCTGCTCTCATCCACAAGGACCTGAAGCCTGAAAACATACTGCTGGACATCGGCCTAAATGTCAAAGTGAGTCCCTTTTGGGGGGATTACTAGCCCTCAACGGATGATGTGCCCTGTGGCTAGGGCTGGGGACATAAACACATTACCACAATAGCATAGTTATGTGACGCATACCATGGGATTAAGTTAATTGCAGGGATTAGCTATGCAATATTATTATTATCATTATTATTATCATTATTATTATTATTATTATTATTATTATTAGTAGTTAGTTAGTAGTAGTAGTAGTAGTAGTAGTAGTAGTAGTAGTAGTAGTAGTAGTAGTAGTAGTAGTAGTAGTAGTAGTAAAAGTAGTAGCATTAATACTAGTAATGGTAATAATAGTAGTGGTAGTAGTAGCACTAGTAGTAATAGTAATAGTAGTAATAGTAGTAGTAGTTGTATTGCATTTGTTTTATTTATATTTTGTTTAGTTAACATCATCACTGAATGGCTTTATTTTGTGATGAACCTGAAAGTAAGCAGTTTAGTGCGAGGAGGAGTTGCTGAGACTCTGGGGGGTTTGTGTTTGTGTCTGTCGGCTTGAGCTACCTTGTGACGCCCCCCCCCCACCGCCGACCCATAAGCCAATTTTGATATACTAGATTTTCAGACTCATAAAGTCTACCTCAGGCGTAGCAAAACTATCCAAGGTAAATTTGCATGAGGATGTATACTTATAATTCACAGGAAGGTTATCCGGCATGGGGAGACTAGACTGACATAAGGGAACGTATTCAAGTGTGAAAGGCCAGCCTGGTGACTGTGTTCAGGCCTTGTTCAGAGGTCAGGTGTTCAGGCATTTGATTATGTGGTGGAGCTTGCCTGGCTGTTGTCATGGTAGTATTGCAACATCATTCTCTCTCGAACTCCCCCCCCCTCTCTCTCTCTCTCTCTCTCTCTCTCTCTCTCTCTCTCTCTCTCTCTTCCTTCCTCTCTGTTGCCTTTATGTCTCTCCATTTGCCTCTATTATTCATCCAGATCACTGACTTCGGCCTCGCCAAGTTTATCGACAGTGTGACAGCCATTCATGTCAAGGGGGCGATAACAACCGGCTTCACACCTCCAGAGGCCATCTCCCCCCCGCCGAACTACACAGCCGGCTGTGCCTATGATGTCTACAGGTATGCATCATCCCCTGTGCCATTTTCTGTTAGTTAGCTGTGTGTCATTGCAAAGCCCTGTGAATATCCAACATAATGCATTGTCGGCTGCTGTAGTGGATAGGCTCCATACCAGCAAGTAGAACATGCAATAGTCATGTTGATCTTTCTGTTGCTTTAGATGTTTTGTTTTACAGGAAGTAGAAACGTGTAAGTACTTATGTGCAAACTAAACATGTGTGTAGATGTACAGATAAATACCACACAAACTAAATTGTGTAGTATAGTTCTTATCCATGTTTAGGTATAGGTTTTATCCTGTTTCTATTTAGCTATTTCTTGTTAGTATTGTTATTTGAGGGCACTTGGGTGGCGCGGTGGTAAAGTCACTGCCCACCACCATGGACGTTGTGGGTTTGAATCCAACGTGGTGCATCCGGCTTTGTCGAGCGTCTATGGACACGCACTGACCTTTTGCACCTTAATCCCATGTATAACTGACTTTTGTCTTTTTTTTATTGTGCTCTTTTTTTTCTCTAAGCACCTTAACGTCCATAAGTATATCATGCACAGTATACATACATTGCTGCTATGCTCAGGCACCTTAGCTTTTTTCTTATCTCAGGTACTCTTGTAAATATGTAGATAACTTGTTTGGCCTTTCTGCTGTTCTCTTGTCTGATCTCCTTCCCACTTACCCCCCCCCTTCTTCTTCTTCTCCCTCCCCCCTCTTCTTTCTATGGAAATTAACGTTGCGATGGGAATGATGTAAAAAAAAGAATTTCACCCACTTTTTTACCTTGTAAACCTGTGATGTGACAATAAAACTGATTCTGATTCTGATTCTGATTCTATACGAACACAATTGGCCCGTGTTCGGGGGAGGGAATCCGGGCGGGGAGGATGATATTGGTCATCGCACGTACTCATACGGGCTGGGGTGGCACCTGTCACCGGGGAGTGTTGGGCGGGAGGAGTAGGACGAAGGTTCTATGTTCTCCTGGAGGGGGCTCCTCACTGGCAGGTGAGTCAGTAGGCTACGACAACAGTGACTCAATTGGCATAACGACTAAACGAAAAAAGAAAAAAAAGGGAAAAAAAGTATTGTTATTTGGCAAACTATAACACTGATGCTGAGAATGGGTTGCTATTGCTGTCTGTCCCATGTGTGATGTGTGGATATGTAAACTAATTGCTGATCCATGTCTCTTTTTATTTTAGTTACGCTATGTTGCTGTGCAGCATTTTAGGTGAGTAATTATCTCTCTCATCTTCTTTATTTTTTCTTTCTTTCTCATTTTCTGTTCTCTCTCCATCAATCTCTATCTCTCCTTTAGGGGCAGTGTCCACCAATAAGTTGTTTTTGTTGTTGTTTTTTTCAACTGAAAATGCCAAGGCACCTCAAAAACGCCTCAAAACGCCCGAGTTGATAATATAAAATGATCTGTGCGCTTCATGATGCTGTTGGAGTGCTCCCATAGTAAATAATTCAAAACATATGCTGCGCACAGGGGGAAAATAATATAATCTTGGTGGACAGCCCCTTAATCACTCATCGTCTCAGCCTCACAAATTCCATTATTTGATTTAATTATAATTCAACAATAAGAATAATTAGAAACACAAGTTGACAAGTACCAGTTATGTGTATTACTAAGGGTTTTCTTCTCTACTTCCCATCCCCTGCATTGCAGGGTTTGATGTTCGCCAGGAGGAAAGGCCATCCCTACAGGATGTTGAAAGCATGAATACCCCAGGGCTGGAGGAGCTGTTTGAACTCATGGTGAGGTGCTGGAACCAAAATCCTGACCGAAGACCCGAGTTTACAGGTGAGCAGACTGTCCTGTAACAAGCATCATTTGGAAAGTTAAATGGTTTTATACCTCCCACCTAGATACTGGTGAACTGCTCACCAACGGGAGAAATATTAAATGAACTGAACACTGAACAGAACAAAATGTAAGAGAAAATAAAAGAGTGTTAAAGTTGGTTGAAAGAAACAGTTCTTGGAGAAACTGTGTGGGCTTGTTGATAGCAACTTTAAAGAAAACATGCTTGTTATGAATAGCATTGGTGTTCAAATGTATAAAGACGAGATATCGAATCATCAATTTGTAAAATATCGATTTAAAATTATAAATGTTTAAAATAAACAGCACAAGTGTGCAAAAAAAGAGAGCTGAGTTCAAATGAAAAGTAGTTTAGCAACAAATCAGATTGGGTGTCGTTAGGCAGATGCTATCATCTAAGAGACAATTGCTAGGATGTTGATCGGGTAAAACAGGCATGTGCTAGTTTGTAGTGCGTGGTTGTGAAGGTAACATCATTGAGGGACAATGACTGTACAGTGAATCCCATGAGGTAATCCTGAAGCCTAAATGGTTCAAAATGTATGATCTATCAGAAATGAACTAATCAGAAAAGGGGTACAGGGGGTAGACAAATGGCAGACAAGGACTCTCAGGCAAGTCCAATGATATGACCCACAACGTTTGTACGAGCAGCAGTTCAAAAGGTATGTCAAAAGAGAGGAACAATCATACAATACAAAGTTACACCAATGAAGGACACTTTGTAGTGGTGTTTAAGTGTGATAGCTCCAAAAGCATAAACAATGTCAAAACGTTCAATGGATGAAATCAAATGCTCAGATAGCTGAACATTTTAAAGTTTAAATGGAGTCTGTCAGTTTAAGCATGACACAGTAGGAATGTAAAAAGGTGTAGGAAGAAATATGTTTTCCAGATGATCTCCATAGACTTTTTATTGTAAAATTAATGTTTCGATAGTCCAATATTTCAAAAAGAATGAAAGCATTTCAACGAGTTGTGTAGAAGCCCATGATTCCCAATGAAGTGGAAGATTTTAAAGTTAGAATAATGTTTTCTGCTTTCTATGAAGGGGTTGAAGGGTGCCATGGTTTTGAGGAGTAATGATAATAAAGACTGAAACCGCAGAACAGAGAGGAGTATAGAAGAGAATGGTGGCATTAGGGATGCATTTATTTATTTTCAAAAATCCATAATCAACTTAATTGTCACATCACCGGTTTACAGGTTTACAAGTGTAAAGAAGTGGGTGAAATCTGTTTTTGCATGAGCTCAATCATGTTGTTGTTTTCAGAAAGGGAGAAGAAGAAAAGGGAAGGGGGACAAGGAGAGGGAGAGCAAGGAGAAATATGCATATAATCAAAAATTATGTACACATACACATAGCATAAAACCAGCATAATATACACTATGTTTATATGGTACAAAAGTGGTAACACATCGGCAGGTCCACATTGCGACACGTACTGTATGTAAACGAGCTTAGACATAAGGCAGGCCCACATTGTGACACGTACTGCAGGTACGTGTCACTCTTTCTCATGTACATGAGAAAGAGTATCAAGTTTAGCCATTGGTCTAGGAATGGAATGCAAGGAATTACACTCTTCTTCCGTAATTGGTAAACTGTGTTAAGCTGCACTTCCAGAGTCGGCCACCGAGCGAGTCAAGCTTCACTTTTCCCTCTCAATTCTGGGGTCTTGAAGCATGTGCAGTAGCGCTAATCTTGCAATATCAGATTTGGACACTAGTTCAGTCATGCTTCAAAAATCGACCGCAGTTCTGGGGCCTTGGTCAGTTGAATCAACTTGTTGTCTGTATTGTTCCCAGAATGCACTGACGTGACAGAGGGCCTCTATGAGAAGCACAAGAGTGGCATTAATGTCGCCGTCCTCCAAGTGGAAAAGGAGCTGGTCTTTTTAAAACGTGAGTACATGGTGATCAGTACACTGCTTTTACACGTTGTTTGGATACCAGTAGACCAGTGGGGGGGGGGGGGGCTGAGGATCCCCAGGAGTCCTTGAAGGGGAAAATGTGTTTACATAGTATACAAATAAATGCAACCACTTTAACCCTAAATACGCTGAAGATCTGCAAGCTCACAACACAGGCCAAATGCTTATTAAATTGGATACCAGTATACCAGTGGTGGGGGACTTGTACATCATGTGACCAGACTAGACCACCAGGGTCAGGACCAGACTAGAATACCAGGGTACGGACCAGACTAGTAGACCTCACAACTCACATCAGTGACATTGTTTACATAAACAACAACTCACATGTTATGTTAACATAACACTGAGAATCTGATTAGTTAATATGTTGCTGGCAGTGGTGTCATAGTGCTCTGGCAGTGAGCGTCATTTTGTCTCATCTAGCATGCATTTAGCCTGGTCCAGCAGGCATTTAGCCTAGTCTAACAGGCATTTCTGTTCCACCACTGTTGTTTTCATCAGTGGTGGGAGTCAATGCACTGGACAACCAGGCTTCAGAGTAGGGTCGGTCAGTGTGCACACTCAGTGCACCTCGGGCGCAGTGCACTGAATTCGAACAGCAATGTACCAACTGCACTGAATTTACGAATGACCAGAGAGCACCCATAACACGCCTTATCGCTTCTGTCGAATCTTATTAGGTATTTTTTATTATTTTGAAAAACATTTGAAAATATTGAAAATAGGCAATCTACATCGATTCTGTCTGGATCATAACCGTCACTCTCCCTCTGTGTAAAGGTGTGTCTGTGTGTGTGTGTGTGTGTGTGTGTGTGTGTGTGTGTGTGTGTGTGTGTGTGTGTGTGTGTGTGTGTGTGTGTGTGTGTGTGTGTGTGTGTGTGTGTGTGTGTGTGCGCGTGCATGCTTGTGCATGTGTTTGTGTGTGTGCGGGTGTGTGTGATTGTTTGTGTGTATGCGGGTGCGTGTGTGTGCGTCATTTAGTGAATGATGTTTTTAATGCTTACTGTCTTGTTCTCTCATCAGATGTGTGTGAACTCACACTGGATCCAAACACAGTACACAGAGAGCTCTCTCTGTCCGACAACAACAGAAAGGTGACGCGTGTGGGAGAGGATCAGAGGTTTCCTCGTCCAGAGTATCCTCGTCACCCAGACAGATTTACAGAATTTGGACAGGTGATGTGTAGAGAGAGTCTGACTGGACGCTGTTACTGGGAGGTAGAGTGGAGTGGTAAAAAGGTTGACATAGCAGTGACATACAGCGGAATCAACAGACAGGGTAGTGCCACGGGTATGTTTGGATACAATGACAAGTCCTGGAGTCTGGAATGTGATGGTGTTGCTAACAGGTACTCTGTGTGTCACAATAAGAAGCACACTGGCCTCCCTGTCCATCCCTCCTCTGCCTCCGGTAGAGTAGCAGTGTATGTTGACTATTCTGCTGGCACGCTTTCCTTCTTCACAGTATCCGCTGACACATTGACACACCTGCACACCTTCCAGTCCACATTCACTGAACCTCTCTATGCTGGGTTCTATGTGTGTTCTGATTCCTCAGTGTGTTTTTGTCAGATAGAGGAGGTACAGTAGCATCCTATGTCCTGGAGGAACACTCACACCCCTTCACACACATTTTTACACTCTCTGAACTACAAAGGGTTAGGATCCATTTGGTTTTATTTGTACCCTCTACCAGTTACAAACGTTAGGATCCATTTGGTTCCATTTGCACCCTCTCAGGTACATATAAATGGGTTACGGTCCATTTGGTTTCATTTGTACCCTCTGACAATTAGGATTAATTTACTTCCATTTGTAGTGGTGGAAGAAGTACTCAGATTATTTCGCACTGCGACACATTGTGAGATTGTAGATTATTATTATGATTTTCTTCTTGTGAGGGCCAGGAAATGGTCCTCATAATGTATATTTCTCATACTTTGTGGGGACATTTGGTCTAGTATAGTAATACGAACACTTTTTGATACACACATATATTAGTTATTCAGAGCTAAACATGGTTGACATGTTGTTCAGAGTGTGAGAGGTTGAGCAACAACTACATGCTGTTTGTTTAATTACGTTCACGTAAGAATCAAGCATGTATAGAGTCAATAAGACATTTATTATGTCATGTTGTTGCTTTTTAAACTCTGTTATATGAACTCCATGATATCTGATATAAAGATGCTCTGATTCTCTTCATTCATGTGGGAGTCTTGGTTTTGGATATCTTTTTCCGCGTGTGTGCAGAAGAAAGAAGAAAATGTCATGATTGATTGATTAAATATTGTTTTGATGTAATGACTCTATGCTCATACTTTTATTACTATGTCAAGTTGAGTTGGACAAGAATGTCATGACTGCTATTGATGTACATTGTTATGACAATAAACTTCAAACATTCTATTTGAAAAGCTCATCTGTTCATTATTTATATATTGTTAAATATATAACAGAATTTTGATTAATCACCTCATGATTGTGTAAAATGTATGTTGATTATGACTTCAATACCTCAAGGTTCAGCATTATTTTATTTCAGTGAGATAACTCACGAAAAGATTGAACCATTATTGTATCATAGAATGAGAATACTAATGTGAATATAGCTGCAAGCAGCGATAATACGGGGCCAGTGAGAGAGAGAGAGATGGAAACTGGAGAGAGAGAGAGAGAGAGAGAGAGAGAGAGAGAGAGAGAGAGAGAGAGAGAGAGAGAGAGAGAGAGAGAGAGAGAGAGAGAGAGAGAGAGAGAGAGAGAGAGATGGAAACTGGGGAGAGAGAGAGAGAGAGAGAGAGAGAGAGAGAGAGAGAGAGAGACATGGAAACGGAATAGATTGAAAAGAGACATGGAAACGGAATAGATTGATGAGAGAGAGAGAGATGGAAACAGAATGGATTGATTGGACATCTCAACCTATTGCCATTGACAGGAATCGAATTCTCAACCTTCGGACTAATAGGCTTCAACATTACCTATAGTGCTATAGCTTTGTCCAGGCTGATGTTGTCTGTTGAAGATCATAAACTCTTGCCTTCTGTCATGAACCAAGCCAACACTAAGATCACTCGTTCACAAACCATTTACCAATAGAGAAATTGTATGTCTCCTCGCAACCGAAAACAGTGAAAGCAGCTGATCTACAAGCTCAGAAACACGTTGCTATCTGAAATGTTTTGAGATTGTAGATCGGCTATTTTCAGAATGAAGTATGTCATACATTGAAAAAGCGTACTCTCAAATAAGCATTTCAGGTTATCTTTACCATTTGCACATGTATTCATTGATACAGTCATGTTGTTTGCAATTCAACTTAAATGAAGTCTGCATCAAGTGAGGCTTGAACTGGCAACCTTGCGATTGTGAGGCACTCATTCAAGGGAGACGCCATTGGACCAACAGACAAGGAACTGTGAAAAAGGAGACCACACAGATGATACAGTTTCACGCAAATAGCTGAAAAATCCTGGGTTTAAGTGTTTTTCAAACTGCTCAAAATTGCGGACAATCTAAGGGCGGAGCTTACTGGTCAAAGCAATAGATGTGTTCCTCATGAGTCAAGGCACAAGTGTAAGCAAGTTTCACGACTTTCGGCCAAACGAGGCATGACTTTTGCCTGTTTAAAGTTTGCATTTTCAAAAAATTGCTATAGCGCCCCCCTTTGGCCAATTGGAGTAAGATTGGTTTCAGTGATATTTGGAATGACCCTGTACATTTCTGCAAAGTTTCAAAGAAGAAGAGAGTCTGCATGTATGTTTTAGGTGCAGATGAATAATTTTCATAAAACTGTAATAGTTAAAATCTATCTCCTCCTGGGATTTTTGAGCAATCTGCACGAAACGTTTAACACTTCAACTTTGGACCTCTGCCTACAAAAAATTCCAACGGATTTTCCATAAGTGAAAAAATGCAGAAGTTAGGAGCCAATGACTGTTTTTCATATAATTCAAAATGGTGGGAGATCTAAAGGTCAGAGGTCAAAAGTCAGAGGGTGAAAGTTGTTCAGCATGAGGAGACGCATATGTGTATCCAAGTTTCATGGCTGTAGGTCAAACAGGGCATGAGTTGTACCTGTTCAAAGTTGCCATTTTCAATTGAGTGCTATAGCGCCACCTTTGGACGAAAGATTGTGAGAATTATTTCTTGATAGTTTTTCATGACCATCTACCATATGGCCGAGTTTCGTAAAAAGCGACTGCACGGTTCAGCCAGAACTGCGAAAAGTGGCAGAAGAAGAAGTGACAGAATACTGCCAATAACAAAACAGGTCCAGAGCTGAGCTCTGGCCCCGTAAATATAAAATGTATCTTGGCGTTCAGGCTCTGCTACATTTTTCTCCCTGCTCAGCGCAATTAGACAGCCATCATTAACCATTAAGAGCAGGGAGATAGAAGTAACCAAGAATGCCCTGTGAACTCTCACCGATTCATCCAAGCAGATATCCCACTTGACTCCTCATGGAGACACAGTGACGAAATGCAGCAAGAAATTCTGGATCATAATAGGATATTATTTTAACATTATGTGCACTTATGTGAGGCCAAGGCTGCGCTCCGCTGTTGGGCAATTCCTCTAGAGCCTACTAGAGGAATATACTATCTAATGGTGTTACGGCCGGTGGCCGTTATTGTTATTATTATTTTTATCATTATTGTCTCCGCCAGGCCGAAGGCATGGCGAGAGAGTATGTTTTACCCCCTGTCTGTCTGTCCGTCCGTGCGTGCGTGTGTCCGTGTGTCCATCTGTCTGTGAACAGCTAATCTCCCGCACCGTTGGCCCGGTCGCTGCGAAACTGTGCACACACACTCCCTGGATGCCAATTCAGAACCTCTGCCCCAAAACTTTTACATTTTTTGATATTACTCGTACAGATTTTATCCAAACATCACACAAATCGGTACACAGTGGCCAACGCGGTGCAGCCCAAATAATGGGCGTACGGCGAGATCACCGCACCTTTCGGCATTTATCAATATATCCTGACGTGGGCTTCATCCTACGGTACGCTGAAATCTCACGTCTGGACGAGACCAGTTGTTGTCGTTGGCTGCACCCGTTTATTCCATCCTAGACCTGCGGAGCAGCATTGTTTGACTGTCTGAGAGGCATCTGGACACATAATCCACTCATAAATGTATATCTACACTAATAAATAATCCCTGTGAAAATATAACATTTTATAAAGTAATTTAAACAAACTGCTGTAACAGTCATTCAGATAAGATTGTAGATCTGGCTGCATTGAAAATAGCAAATTTACAAGCTCACAAGCCAGCGTCGCATCGCAACGCGTTGTGAGCTTGTAGATCTGCTATTTTCAAAACATACGAGCGCTTTTGCGTCGCGAGTCCCGCGGTCGGGACTCCCGAACATTTTTTCATGGACAGTGAGGTGTACAAACTTACAGTAGCTTGTCCTATGGTATGGAGTTATGTCATAGAGAGTTATATAGGCTACAACCTGGCTGGGTTAAGGATATAAACCTGACGCTCCAATCTCTTATAACGTGGGTGGCGGCGCGGGATCACTGCAGTCTGCAGACCGCCCAAGTGTAACTTGAACGCGCACTGCTCGGTATGGGGTAAATAAAATACAAACGTATTCCATTCATGGCGATGTAATTGGTATCATAATAATGTCATTCATGTAGGCTACAAGCCTACGTGACTGACAAAGATTGTACCGTAACGGATTATGAAAGACACAGTTGGGCGCATGTGTGTGTGTGTGAGAGAGAGAGAGAGAGAGAGAGAGAGAGAGAGAGAGAGAGAGAGAGAGAGAGAGAGAGAGAGAGAGCGTGTGCATGTGTGCGTGCGTGCGTGTGTGTGTGTGTGTGACTTGACAGGCAGCGAGGCGAGCCAGCGAAACTCTTTCTTTGGTCGTATTCTGGTTCTTCATGTCGTAAAATCGGGGTGTTTCGAGAATATTTAAGGGCGTGTTATTTAAATGACGCTCGTTTTCAGACGTGAGATTTATCAAGGCTGGGACCAAATGTATGGTCGAATCGGCTGTGTAGGATTCGTTGATAAATGTGACTTCGACGTTGGTGTACGGCTGAATATATGGAAAAATATACGCCGGTTTATACGCTGCGTTGATAAATGAGGGCCAGTATCTCTATAGTCATGTGATCAACATGGATCTGTCCCATTTTCCATATCACATCCTGATTGGCTAAGATTGCCTTCCAAACTTTGCAGGATTGGTTCGTTTTGAACAAAATGCCTCAAAACATCATCGCAGCATGCGATTTCCGTGAAATTCGGCACGCACATTCCCACTAGGCCGAGGAAGAAATCCCACTTAAAAACTTTCAAATCAGCCTCATGGTGGCGCTAGAACAGGCCGTTTCACGTTTTTACGTATAACTGCACCGATCTGCGTGAAACTTTGCACGCACAATCCCTAGAGGCCAGAGCATGTGAGCGGAGCGACGCGATTTTGACGTGAGCGCGGAGCTGGTTTATAAAAAGGTTGGAGCGCTACTCAGAGCGAGGACCACCTGCCACTCCAAGCCGCCCCGGCGGGGGCCGCGCACCGAATGTTTGAGCATGCCCGGTCGCACGGACTCAGAGAGACACAGACATCCAGCAGTGCACAGCGCACCGAGATTTCATTAGAATTTCTACTTTCTTTTTCTTTTCTTTTTTTTACTGTTGAGCGTCCCGGTCTGAGCGGAGCATGGAGCGAGAGGTGCGCAAATCAACATGAGCGACGGGGAGCGGAGCGTGGGGGGAGTCAACGTGAGCGAATAGCAAGCGTGAAACCAGGCCCCTGGAGCGCCGTGTGGCATTTCCACCCGCTCCACTCATGTGCTCTGCTAGAGGCCAAGGAAAAACCTCTGCCCTTCATTTTTCACATCTGCCTTTTAGAGCGCCACCAGGAGGCAGACCTTTGGAAAACACATTTTTTGCTCTTACTCCGTCAGATTCTGTCCAAAAATCACGCAAATCGGTACGCTGTGATGATTGCCTCATTGGAGACCATTCATTCATCCTTCGGCATGGGGGCGTTGACATGCTGACTGATCCTCACGTGGGGAGTGATCAACCCCATGGATTGGTCCGTTCACTCCGTTGCCATGACAGTGACAGGCTGGGCTGACGCAGCTCGTCTATAAAACCTCAGTCTGGATCTGACAGCCGTTGGGGGAAACAACAGCACTTTCTATGAGCTAGCAGAGTCTCTGTCCCTCCTCCCCCCTCAACCAAACCAAACCTTACTACGTAAC
The DNA here is from genome assembly GCF_963454915.1 of Gymnoscopelus microlampas. Classification (NCBI taxonomy): domain Eukaryota; kingdom Metazoa; phylum Chordata; class Actinopteri; order Myctophiformes; family Myctophidae; genus Gymnoscopelus; species Gymnoscopelus microlampas. The sequence continues at coordinate 30,397,222 of NC_139959.1, read as the reverse complement.
AAATGACTATGATGGTGCTCTGAAGATCCCTTCGGGGAATACAATTCATCCTAAGATATCATAACATCATAGAAAAGGTAAGAAAACTTTAGTCCAAAATCCTCCTTTAACCTCTTCATATAATTGGTCCTCTCTAATGCTCATTAAAATATGGCACCATTTTTGTCTACTCTGCCTGTGTCTCAGAGGAGTCCTATGGACAGTTTAGAACCTGCCAAACCTGCCTTAGATTGATGCCACTGTTAGGCAGGTTTCTCAAGACAGATTCCAGAGCGCCGCATCTGAATCTGTCGGCAGGTCCGATTAGAATTTCTCGAGACTGTCCTATAAGTGGGCGGGCCTTTGACCAGGAAGCAAACCTTGCTTTACCCAATCAAGTGTAGTGGCCGGGATTTACATGTGTGCGTTCACTGTCTAATATCTTCCCCCTGGAAACAAACCCTGTCACGGGTCCATTTTGGTTACACTTCCAGAGGTAAATTAACACTGTAACACAGGAGGGGTCCCTCCCTGTGTATATTTTATGGGGTGTAACGATACAGTAGCTGTATGTCAATGTGCGAGTTTGTCCATATGTGCTCACTATAGTCTTCATTGTACATCACAACATCTTAATTTATTTCAAGGTCTTTAGAAATGTCTCCCTCACCCACTTCACACCTGCACTGCAACATTCCTTTTGTCTTGTGAATGATCGCTTATCTGTCTTTAGGAAAGGACCTATATCCGTGCAAATGTGGTCATTGATTACATGATGTGTCACTGTCTCACCAGGTGGCCCTGGTGTGTGAACAACTGACAGGAATAATGTGACCCCAAATAACAGGCTTTTGTGGATTAACATGGTCATATTTTTCAGAAGAACATACATGTATACATGGACTATTTAGGGGAAATCAAGGAAGGGGAGCCACCTGAGAGCATCATGTTCAAAGTTAAATGAGTTCTGTCAGTTCTGTCAAACATCTGTCAGTTTGACCTTAATGTGTTTCACTTGAGTCCTCTTCTCTTTTGGCCTTTAGTCTGGTCTGATTCTCTGCAGAACTGTTGTTATTGTTGTACACAATTGTGTCTCTCACATAACATACATTGCAGGTGTAAATCCTAGTGGTGGTGGGCTACTAGATAATGACACATGATTGCTGAAGTTACCATACATAGTTCACCTCAAACTATCTCGGATTTGAAAAGTACAATTTAAACCACATTCAGAACCATTGAAATGTATAGGCCATTCAAGTTCCTATAGAAACCTCAATTGTACATGTTATTAATTTTCAGAATTCCTTCAGAACAACAAGCTGGTGTGCTGAAGGAACAATTGCTTGCTATATTGTGTTTATAGTGTGTCATTGTACATAACATCATCTTAATTTATTCTGCAAAATATATTATGTTCTATATAAGTACAAGGTATGTTATTGCTTCCCTAACACCAAGTGTCTTCCATGTGATTACATTAAATTGCCAGAAACACAGTAAACCAACACATTACAAGGGGGTCATCCCTATGTTCCCCGGGTTCTATGTTCCCCCACTAAGGTTAGGGTTAGGGTTAGGTTTAGGTTAGGTCCTATGTTCCCCGCTCTCCCTAGGAAAGCGGGGAACATAGGACCTGCATCTTGACTTTAACATAAATAGTCCATTGTGAGTGTATAGAGCAGGGGTTCTCAAACATTGTTGTCTCGGGCACCCCTGTAAATAATGTCTTCATCCATGGCACCCCATCATTTTTACATTGTTACTTTGTAATATCTGTTTCCATTATGACAGATTGAAAATAACTTTATACTTGACGGTTAACCACTTGAACCCCAGTATCCCCATTCTGGGGGGAACATTCGCCAAAAATAGCAGATCTACAAGCTCACAACGTGTTGCAGCGCTTGTGGATCGGCTATTGTTGGCCAAGAGATTTGGTGTAGAAAAATAACACACCAAGTACAGTCCAAGTACTAAGTATAGAGGGTCTAGAGCATTGGTTCTCAAAGTGGGGTCCGGGGACCCCCAGGGGTCCTTGGGGGAGTTCCAAGGGGTCCCCAGCGAAATGATAGATTAGGCACCAAATGGACCCTTATGGGTCTAACTCTGAGAGTGTACAAATGGAACCAAATGGACCCTAACGGGTCCATTTGGTTCCATTTGTTAACTCTCAGAGTTAAATTGACATAGATTTTACAATATACATTGCGGTCCAAGTGATAGAAATGCCATTAAATGGGGGTCTGTAGCCCTAATGCATGTCAAACAGGGGGTCCTTGAAATTAAAATGGTTGAGAATCACTGCTAGAGCCGTAAAAATCTTCACTTATGGGGGTCCCTGGCATATCTCTTGAAATGGGTGTCCGCGGGCTAATAAGTGTCAATTTGGGGGTCCTTGACCCCCCCAAAATAATTTGGGGGGGTCGCCAGATTTTTGGGTGAATTTGAAAAGAAAAAAAAAGAGAAAACATTTTTTTTTTTTTTTTTTTTTTTACAAAATATTTTTATATGTTATCATTAATTCATGTTTTATCATTTAATTTACTCAATTTACCCACTTTTTGCAAAAATATTTTGATAATAAACAATTATCAAATAACCTATTATAATTAAATAACCTTCGCACGCGCTAACGGGACCACGCGCGTGCACGCGGGGGGTCGCGGGAAATAATATCATTATTATTATTTTGGGGGTCGCGGCCTGAAAAGGTTGAGAACCCCTGGTCTAGAGGCAGCTTTTCACCGCACCGATGGGGTGCGGCAAGGGGTCCGCCGAATCCGCCGTAACCTAATCGGTCGACTTCGAAGTATACTTCGAAGAAATGACAACAACAAAGAGCGAGGGCTTTCGGTGTTGCCAGATTATGTGAGAGAAACAAGCGACCATGTCTATGAAAACCTACATTCACTGTTTTAGTGGTTAAACTGAAGTGATATTGATGAATTCCAGATATTATCAAAGTATCCTGTGGCACCCCTGGACATGCATCACGGCACCCTAGGGTGCCAGGGCACCCACTTTGAGAAACCCTGGTATAGAGGGTCCACTGTTACAGATTAGAAGTAGTCACAGTATAGCAGTACTAGTAGGCTACTAGTACTAGTAGTAATCATTCAATTGTTCAACCATTTACTATTGTCTGCAAACTTTGTTCAGAACACTACCCAATGACTTTGAATGGTCGTTATGAGGAGATAAAGATAGGATATATTTGAAAACCAAACAATAACAAGCAGTTGTTTCTTCGCCAAAGCTGCTTCTACCTGGTTCTGTTGTTCTGAAGGAATTTGGAGCAATCATGTGCAAATGAGGTTTCTACAAGAAAATGACGTAGGAGACTCTCACACATATGGACATGAATAGAATTGTTAATTGTACATGTAAATGACAGCAGGACATGTAGAATGGATAGCAGTGTCCTTTACAGAAAAATAAATGTGTAGTTTGGGGTTGTGTTTATAGTAACTACAGTCATAATATTGCACACACACCTAAAGATACGGAACATTTAATTAAATAGTATAATATTTAGTGCACTAACTAGTGGCACCGTCAGACGTAGGAAGGAACGAAGAATCAATCAAGAAGGGTTTATTTGTCACTCACTTAGTACATGAAGTGAAAACATTGACAGGGCATGTTCAGAGAAGACAGTGATAACACAACAATGCAATATAACAACTAGGTGTAATGAAGTCAAACATGCCATTATATATAAGGAAACAATAGCCAATAAGTACAGTTACAAAATCAGATATGCTAAACCTATTTATGACAGGTATGGCATCTATAGCAGCAATCAGAAATAAATAAGAAGTCGGAAACCATACATATATAAAGCAATTTAAACCTGTGCTTTTCATTACTTTATCATTACTTTGAAAATTACATGCACTATGTGTGTGTGTGTGTGTGTGTGTGTGTGTGTGTGTGTGTGTGTGTGTGTGTGTGTGTGTGTGTGTGTGTGTGTGTGTGTGTGTGTGTGTGTGTGCGTTAACAAATGATTAAATAGTGGTCTTCAAAAGACAAGAAGGTGGCCGCGCACACTGGTAGCCAAAGGGCCAATTTAATTATAAGACACAGAGTTCAGAAACCATAGTTTTTTTTTGCATCCAATAATAAAACATTGGCACTTTGGCTACCATTGTGTGCTTGTCTCTTATGTATTATTACTATTTAGTTTATTCTGCTTTGGTCACCACTACAAGGATTTTGGTGTGAGTAGATTCTCGTGCACCTTTCTAATGAAGCGATTGTCACACTGTTCACAATAATGTTTCATTGGTATGTGCCTGCATGACATTTTAGGATTTCAATCATGTGTGAATTCTTTGGTGTGTTTTAAGGGTGGCCATTAGAGAGAAGTGTTGACCACACCGATCACATCTGTAGGCTCTCTCTCTAGTGTGAATTACCTTGTGTCTTTCCAGGCTGGACATTTGAGAGAAGCGTTGTCCACACTTGTCACAACCATAAGGTTTCTCTCCAGTGTGAATTATCTGGTGTTTTTTAAGGGTGGACATTGTAGAGAAGTGTTGTCCACACTGATCACATCCATAGGGTTTCTCTCCAGTGTGAATATGTCGGTGTCTTTTCAGGTTGGACAATATAGAGAAGTGTTGACCACAATGATCACATCCATAAGGTTTCTCTCTAGTGTGAATTCTCTGGTGTTGTTTAAGGCTGGAAATGTGAGAGAAGTGTTGACCACACTGGTCACATCCATAAGGTTTCTCTCTAGTGTGAATTTTCTGGTGTTGTTTAAGGCTGGACATTTGAGAGAAGTGTTGACCACACTGGTCACATCCATGGGGTTTCTCTTCTGTGTGAATTAGCTGGTGTGTTTTAAGGGTGGACATCACAGAGAAGTGTTGGCCACACTGGACACATCCATATGGTTTCTCTCCAGTGTGAATTCTCTGGTGTGTTTTAAGGTTGGTCATTCGAGAGAAGTGTTGACCACACTGATCACATCCATAGGGTTTCTCTCCAGTGTGAATTACCTTGTGTCTTTCCAGGCCGAGCATTTGAGAGAAGTACTGTCCACACTGGTCACATCCATAGGGTTTCTCTCCAGTGTGAATTCTCTGATGTGTTTTGAGGTGGGCCATTTGAGAGAAGTGTTGTCCACACTGGTCACATCCATGGGGTTTCTCTCCAGTGTGAATTAGCTGGTGTTTTTTAAGGTGGGCCATTTGAGAGAAGTGTTGTCCACACTGGTCACATCCATAGGGTTTCACTCCAGTGTGAATTCTCTGATGTCTTTTAAGTTTGGAAATGCAACTGAAGTGCTGTCCACACTGATCACAGCAGTGTCGTTTTGTTTTAGTCAAGCTTCTTTGTTCATTCATTGCTGGTAGCACAGGGAAGCCAGGCTGATGATTCAACACTGGATTGCAGAAATAAAAAGGAAATATGAGTGGTGGGAATACAGATGTACAACTTCATTACATTAAGCTGTTCCTATATATATATATATATATATATATATATATATATATATATATATATATATATATATATAAAAGCAATAAAGAGTAGAAATAATCTACAGCAAAGATACAGGTCAAAAATGAAACACAGAGTATAAGATTGAGACAAGTAGGGAGACTGCTTAATTTAAAACTTGAAAAGTAAGTAATAAAACATTTGCACGACAGAGCAGGGAAATAAAAACTAGAAAGGCGGCAGAGAAAGTAACATACCATTTTCTTTGGGTCCCTCCTGTTCAGCAGAACTGTCCCTGGTTGGGTTGAGAGAGTTCATCTTCCACTGAATTCTGGAGTCCACAGTCAGATCTGATCAGAAATGATTGATATCCTTGAGGAGTTGTGGATAAATTACAACTACACACTCTTCTTATACTGGAGAGCCTGGGGTGGAGCCAGTAACTGCTTTGAATGATTGGACAAAGAGAACAATCCAACCATCTCTCCACCAATCACAACCTAACATACATCTACATGCCCCTACTTGCACTCCACCCCTCCCCCAGACATGCTCTATCCATGCAATCTTCTAGAAACTGTTGACTTTCTGTTACAAGAGAACCAAGAGCATCCATTTGTGGATGAATTGATTTGTAATCTTCATGTCATTCAAATATGACTTAATTCCTTTAAGATTCGTGTAAAATATATTAATATGACACCCTGTATATATGAAATGCATGTAAACTGGCAATATCTCCAAACTTCAACAACGGTGTATTCACTCATTAATGAATATATGAGTGAATATGTTCATTCATCTAAACCCTAGTGGTGTTCGGCTAGAATGACACATGATTGCTGAAGCTAGCATACATAGTTCACCTCAAACTATATCGGATTTGAAATGTAAAAATGTTAACCAAATGAAATATATAGGCCAATCAAGTACATCAAATTACCAGAAACACAGCAAACCAACATATTGTAAGCTGCATCTTTACTTTAAATGTTTATTACAAACAAGTCAAAAGACCATGCCTACATACAACGTCCATTGTGAGTGTATATCGGGTCCACTGTTATAGTTTTGAAGTTGTCACAGTATAGTAATAGTAGTAGTAATCGATTGTAATTGTTCAATTTTATCATTTACTATTGTGTGTATGCTAACCACAGTATTACTCTATATAGTAAAATGTTAATAATGGCCAGGTTATTGCATGGCCACAGCAATGAAGGCACACTGTGTATTTGACAAATTATCCAGAATGTATTATTTAAAGTAATTAACTAGACTAACTTTACTTACTTCTAAAATTAAATACATTAATCAACATCAGTTTTTGGACTTGTAACTCTTTAGGAGCAACGAGGGACCACTGCATCTTGGTTTACTCACAACCAACAGACATAAACACACTGTTGTTAGGGTTAAGTTAAGAACATGTATGTAGAAACACAAACACAAAATCATAATGTAGAAGTAGTTGTAGTGTATTCTCAAGAGTTTGTGTCATATCTATTCATTAAGCTACTATGCAACTAAATGTACCATTGATTCTCTGATGGAATTCTATTACTCCAACTCCTCCATAATTCAATGTTATTCATTTTCACCTAATATATATTTTACTTAGTTGTTATTCTGGTTATCTGGGAAATGATAGCCTTTGATACATAATTTATAGTTATTGATATGAAAGGCCCCAAGGTTCATTAAAGGCTATGTGCCCATCATTATTGCATGTAATGTAATCAATAGAAAGGGTAGAACCAGCTCTGGTGAAGAAACAACTTTTTGTTATAATGTGTTTATATGATTGGTTAAAAATGCCGCTTTTCGATGACTGATCATAAACCACAAATAAACCTTTTTGTTACCACCACACTCTGACTTCTCTGTTGTGCTATCCTCTTTAATCAACTTATTTTTTATTATTGTCTACATGTCAAAAGAACAAACGTTTGTTCTTTTGACATTTAAAAAAGTATAAAAGAGGAAACTCACTCTTGCCACTCTGAGTGTGAACCGACCATTACCTTTATAAATGTTGTGATCACACAAACCACCAAATTACTAATTTGATTATCATTACAACAAGATGAAGATGAAACATATGTGAGCGGGTACAATGCTTTAGGCAGCAAGGGGGCATATTGAAAATGGAAAATATTTGAAGAAGATGACCATTACAACCTTGTTGAACCAGAAACCCCAAAGCAGAGAAATGGCCTGCAAAGATACCAAAGTTTTCAACACCTCAGTGGCCCAGAAATGGGTGTGACAATGGGAGGGACAATAGGTACTCAACTCCACCCCTAATCCCACCCCTAACCACTACACTAGGTTAGCTGTCAACACTAAAAACACGCTTGACAAGACAGACCTGCTTTTAAATTTCTAAATGTACAGTTAAACAGTACAATTGTATGTATCTTTATGTGGCAGTAACATAGAACTGTACATTTTAAGCAAGTAGATCATCTGAAATAAATATAGAAAATCATAAGAATAAAAAAAAGTTTGTTTATTTTCACATACTTGATAAAATCCTCATTCGCCATGTTGGCCAAATCAAATTTGCATAGTGTGACAAATAAGGCCATAGTGAGTGTTAACTTGTTAACATTAACAAGAAAAAAATAAAACTGTATTTCAAAAATAAATACCAAATGGACCATACAGGTCCATTTGGTATTATACACTCTAGGGCTGTCAGTTCTCCTCTATAATGCCATTCGAATTTCAGTACTTTATTATTTTTAGAATATTGTATATAATATATAATTATATAAAATAATGTATATGTATAAGGTTACATTGTATGTTCCAGTTGTGTCTGCTCACCGAAATCATGATAATCACTTCCAATTACACTTATTTAAATATATGATGCAATAAATACTATTTTAAATAATATTTACGTAGGGTTTTGTTTAAAAACCTAGCAGCCTTTCATTTTGATTTGTGTGGAATGGTATTTAGTCTGTCACAACGTGCTATGGGTTTTTGGGAGTAGGCTACTGTGTGTGGTAATTACAGTCAATCACATGAAAAACAAGGCAATCACAAATCTTAATGCACATACTGTAACAGTCAAAAAACAACTCTTGACTATTTAGACTATTTTACATATTTAAATCATTGCAGGACATACAGAATAGATAGATGTTGTTGACACACTGCTGGAATAGCTTTTTAGACTTCTACTATCAAGGTGTTGGAGGAGTTAAACTATACTATTATTTTAAGTAAAAGTAAAATTAGGTGGGAATGTGTACATTGCACATTGGAGACTAACTGGTGCACTTAGATTCATAGTAGGCTGATACATATAATCCTTTGTCGTATGTATGTATATATATATATATATATATATATATATACATACATACATACGACAAAGCAGCAATAAAGAGCAGAAATAATCTACAGCAAAGCTACAGGTCAAAAATGAAACACAGAGTATAAGATTGATACAAGTCGGGAGACTGCTTAATTTCAAACTTGAGTAAAGTAAGAGTACAAGGGTAAAGTAATAAAACATTTTGATCAAAACTGGAAAGGCAGTAGAGAAAGTTACATACCATTTTCTTTGGGTCCCTCCTGTTCAGCAGAACTGTCCCTGGTTGGGTTGAGAGAGTTCATCTTCCACTGAATTCTGGAGTCCACAGTCAGAACTGATAAGAAATGATTGATATCCTTGAGGAGTTGTGGATAAATTACAACTACACACTCTTCTTATACTAGAGAGCCTGGGGTGGAGCCAGTAACTGCTTTGAATGACGCCTAACCACTCCCTAGAGTTGACAGCTAACACTAGGTTAGCTGTCAACACTAGAAACACACTTGACAATGTACAGTTAAACAGTACAATTCTATGTATCTTTATGTGGCAGTAACTTAGAACTGTACATTTTAAAGCCAGTAGATCATCTGAAATAAATATAAAAAATCATAAGAATAAAAAAAGTGTGTTTATTTTCACATACTTGATAAAATCCTTATTCGCCATGATGGCCAAATCAGATTGGCATAGTGTGACAAATAAGGCCATAGTGAGTGTTAACTTGTTAACATTAACAAGAAAAAAATAAAACTGTATTTCAAAAATAAATACCAAATGGACCATACAGGTCTATTTGGTATTATACACTCTAGGGCTGTCAGTTCTCCTCTATAATGCCATTCAAATTTCAATGCTTTATTATTTTTAATATTCGAATATATTAGAATATTGTATGTATAATTATATAAAATAATGTATATGTATATGGTTACATTGTATAGTGTTCCAGTTGTGTCTGCTCACCGAAATCATGATAATCACTTCCAATTACACTTATTTAAATATGTGATGCAATAAATACTATTTTAAATAATATTTACGTAGGGTTTTGTTTAAAAACCTAGCAGCCTTTCATTTTGATTTGTGTGGAAAGGTATTTAGTCTGTCACAACGTGCTATGGTTTACAGGGTGTAGGGTACTGTGTGTGGTAATTACAGTCAATCACATAAAAAACAAGGCAATCACAAATCTTGTAATGCACATACTGTAACAGTCAAAAAACAACTCTTGACTTTGAATATTTATTAAAACCAAGAAAAAAGTCTAGCACTTCACATCGCATACTATAAACACAGTATAAAGAGCAGTTCCATCACCAAAGCTGATTCTACCTGGTTCTATGGTTCTGAAAAAATTGGAGCAATCATGTGCAAATTAGGTTTCTATAGGGGATTGATTTGTCAATCTATCTTAATGGTTCTGACTGAATAACAAGAGGAGTTTGAGAGAGACTATTTCACATATTTAAATCACTGCAGGACATACAGAATAGATAGATGTTGTTGACACACCGCTGGAATAGCTTTTTAGACTTCTACTATCAAGGTGTTCAAGGAGTTAAACGATACTCAATTGTATTTTAAAGGTCAGCCATTATTTTAAGTAACAGTAAAATTAGGTGGGAATGTGTACGTTGCACATGTGTAAGGAGTCGAGCGCTTCAGTAGGCTGCTCAGCCTAAACACCTGGCTGTCCTCTGCCTGTAAAGTCCTCGGTGTGGTTTTTATTGACAACTTTAACGTTTTTTGGGAACGGGGACATCTATATGCCCGAGATGGTCTCCACCCAAACAAACCCGGAGCTAAGTTGCTCTCTGATCATTTAGCCTACGAAATAGTAAACCTCCGTTCAGCTACCAAAACAAACCAGCCCGGAAAACAACAATCTCCCGAAACCGGAAACGGAAACGATTGGACCGGAAACGATGGTCCTGGTTTCCGGTCCGTCAACAAATGATGTCCTCCTACAGGTCCCAGTCCCTATCTACTAGGTTCCACCTTGATCACCGAAAATGCTTCCCGCGGACTCGGACCTCATAGACGCGCGTTGCCTTACAGACAGACAGACACTTTTCACATCCCAGTTATAACCACAAATAGACGACCAAGAAGATCAAGCACCCCTACTGTAATAAATGTTTTAACTCCCTCCAACTTAATAACAGTCACCCTGTCATCCCCTACTCAGCATGTTTCTCTACCATGCAAACTGCAGGACATACGAATGGCTCTTCTAAACATCAGGTCCCTTAACCGACAAAAAACTTTTTTAGTCAATGATCTAATCTCAAAACGAAAACTTGACTGTTTATTTTTAACAGAAACCTGGTTAAAAGCTGACGCATCTGCTGCTCTTATTGAAGCATCCCCGATGAACTATGACTTTAGCCACTCTATCAGACAGGGAAAGAAAAGGGGTGGGGGGACAGCCTCCATAATCAAAGATGTTTTAGACAGTAGAAATATATTTTTTGATGATTTTAACTCTTTTGAATACCATGCTTCCATTTTAAGCTGCCAGTCTCCTGTTTTAGCAATAACTATATATAGACCACCAAAGAAATGCCCAATAACTGTTTTTTTCAGAAGAATTCTCAATACTTTTATCTATCATAAACACAAATTATGATAAGATAATAATAAATGGTGACTTTAATTTACACATAGACAATGAATCTGATAAAAGCGCAAAAGATTTTATTTTTCTACTGACTGATCTGGGTTTCACTCAACACGTGAGTGGCCCAACCCACGACCGGGGGCACACACTAGACTTGGTTATCTCAAAGGGGCTTAATGTTAATATTTTATCAGTTATGAATGTTGCACTGTCTGATCATTTTTGTATTGAATTCACTGTGTGTCTACCAGTGCCTCTGTGCCAAACCGATCGCCTTGTGAAAAAGCGTTACCTCACCTCTGATGCGACTGATAAATTCACAGAGCTTATAAATAATTCCCCCATCTACGCCCGCCCCTTTTCCGTCGACAAACTTGTAATTACTTTCAATAATAAATTAAGATCAACACTAGACTCCATCGCACCTGCCAAACTAAAAAAGATTTCCTCTAAACAAAAGCCACCATGGAAAAATGAACACGTAAATGAACAGAAAAGAAATCGCAGGAGAGCAGAACGTAGGTGGCGAAAATCAAAACTTCAAGTCCATTATGACATTTTCAAAGAGCAACAAACTGCCTACAACAAGGCCATCAGAGAAGCCAGACGAGCCCACTTTTCAGACCTAATCCAAAAAAAACATGACAACCCAAAAATACTTTTTTCAACAATTGACAGCCTGATAAACCCCCATCCCATACGTCCCAGTAATTTTCTCTCCCAGACGAAATGCAACGAATTTTCCACATATTTCAGAGATAAGATCACCACTATAAGAATCAACATAACCCAAACAAGGTCAGTAAACAATTTTTCTCAGTGGACCCATACACCTTCCTGTACCTTAGACCACTTCACTCCGGTAAATACAGAAACCCTTAAAAAAGTTGTAACTGGTTTAAAATCTAGTACTTGCACCCTTGATCCCATCCCCACCAGCTTCTTTAAAAATGTTTTTAACTGTCTATCGGACGAATTATTAGGGTTAATTAATCAATCACTACTTACTGGTACATTTCCTGGCCCACTAAAAACCGGCATAATAAAACCCATTCTCAAAAAAAGCACACTAGACTATTTGGTTCCTAGCAACTACCGGCCCATCTCTAATCTTCCTTTTTTAAGCAAAATGTTTGAAAAGTTAGTTTTTAATCAGATAAATGAATTCCTAAATAAAAATAATGTGCTCGAGGTATTCCAATCAGGCTTTAGAGCAAACCATAGCACTGAGACCGCTCTAGTTAAAGTCTTAAATGACCTGAGAATAAATGCAAATGAAAACAACCTCTCTGTCCTCGTCCTGCTAGACCTCAGTGCTGCGTTTGACACAGTAGATCATGACATCCTCCTGGATAGACTGGAGAATTGCGTCGGTTTTTCCGGCACAGTTCTAAAGTGGTTGAAGACTTACCTCACCGATCGCGAGTCTCTAGTGTCTCTGGGTGATTACTCCTCTGACACTGAAAAGATGACCTGTGGAGTCCCTCAAGGCTCAATTTTGGGTCCTATTCTTTTTAACCTCTATATGCTACCACTTGGCTCTGTCATCAGAAGACATAATATAGCTTTTCATAGTTACGCTGATGACACCCAATTATATATTTCTGTATCCCCAGATGACTTAAACCCCATTAACATCCTAGTAAACTGCATCTTTGACATAAATACCTGGATGACAGAAAACGTCCTTCAACTCAACAAAGAAAAAACTGAAATACTAGTCATCGGGAAAAAGTCTCTTAGAGAAAATTTGTCAGCTCAACTCCAACCAGTGACACCAAACATCAAGGAGCAGGTCAGAAACCTTGGGGTCATATTTGACTCTGAGCTAAACATGGAGGCCCATATCAGAAATGTCACAAAACTATCATTTTATCACTTGAGAAACATTGCCAGAGTTCAACCATTTCTTTCCCAGGCTGATACAGAACAATTAATGCACTGTTTTATCACTAGCAGGCTTGACTATTGCAATGCTCTCCTGTCTGGTCTCCCCAAAAAAGCAGTCAGTCGGTTGCAGCTCGTTCAGAATGCAGCTGCACGTGTGCTGACAAAGACCAGACGGAGAGCACACATTACACCTATTTTAAAATCCCTCCACTGGCTGCCTGTTAGTTTTAGAATTGATTTTAAGATCCTTTTACTAGTTTTTAAATCATTACATGGAGGTGCTCCGGCCTACCTGTCTGAGATGGTTTCCTGGTATGTTCCCAGCAGAACCCTTAGGTCCTCTGGCACCGGTCTCCTAGATGTTCCGGAGGCTAGCTCAAAAAGGCATGGGGAAGCAGCTTTTTGCTACTATGGTCCTAGCCTCTGGAACAGCCTGCCTGAGGCCCTGCGGCTCACCGAATCAGTCGATATTTTTAAAAGAAATCTTAAGACACACCTGTTTAGTATTGCTTTTACCTAGATGTCTGCATTAATCCAGCCTTCTATGCATGTATTCGTATATATATGTGTATATGTGAATATATATGTGTATATATATGTGAATATATATGTATATGTTTTGCTTTGCTTTATTATTATTATTGTTTATTATTTTCTTGTTTTTCTTCTCTAAACGTTTTATTTTTTCCTTATTTTGCTGTTTTTCCTCCGGGTTTTTAATCATTATTTTTAAACCTTTTCTGTGAAGCACATTGAACTGCACTTGATGTATGAAACGTGCTATTGATTGATTGATAATGTGTACGTTGCACATTAGATGCATAGTAGGCTGATAGATATAATCCTTTGTGATGAAGGTAGCAACTCTTAATAACACACTGCAAGAACTTTAACATTATGGTTTACTCCTTCTGTTTTTGTCTTGAAGATAATAACTTAATTGTATTTACTTGTGACTTGTGCAGTGACATGAGTGTAAGTGGGAGTGTAAATGAGTGAAGTCATTGCAATGTTATTGAATATGACCATTTACGGCACTGGAATGCACCACTGGGAGAATATTTACACGCTCAAAATGCAATGTGAGTGTCTAGATTTATTCCCAACGTGACACTAACAAAGCATGCATGTATCATGTACTTAATTATTTCATAATATGCACAACAAAGTTCTTAATTGTACAATGTATTTGTCTTTATTTGCAATCCAGTGTTGTATCATCGTCTGACCTTAGCCAAAACACAACCAGTGTGGAAAACATTTCCCCCAAAATGTAATTCACACTGTAGAGAAACCTTTACAACACAATCTCACTTAAATAGACACCAGAGAATTCGCACAGGACACAAACCTGTCCTTTGAGACCAATGTGGGGAAAGCTTCTCAGAGAGCTTAATAAAACACAGGATAATTAATACAGAGGTGAAACCCTTTAATTGTGATCTGTGTGGACAGGTATTTAGTCAGTCACATCATTTAAAACGGCACACAGGACATTGTTCTAAATCTAATCGACAGGTGAGATTAAAGTGAAACAAAGAATAAGATAGAGACTAAAAGGAATGTTGAGACTTGTTTATTTGTGTCTGCAGTAAAACGTTGGTGGGACATGTTCCACAGAAACAATACAGTTTATCAACAGGATAAAAATAATAAAAACATAGCAAGGTGAGAAGTAATGAAGCAGAAATGAATAATATAGATAGATATATGCAAAGGACCCCAATGGAAACAAGACATCAAGGACTTTTTTTTAAGGACCTTTTAGACAATGTATTATAAATGTAATTGTGCTGTTTACATTTTCTTGCCTATTAAAATATTGAATCAATGGAAAATGTACAAAATTACAGAAGAAATAAACTACATTTGCTCTAAAAGTCTCCAACACAAGTCACCAGCATACTATTATTTTCTAATAATGTATCTGGAAACTCTTGACTCAGTGAATAAGAAATACTACTAAAAAGAACAGTTCATTTAAACAGTCTATTAAGTTGACTTGCAATTAATCAACAAATCAGCATTGTATTCATCCCTATTGTTCTAGAATCAAAATGCTCATGTACATGTGATGTGTTTATAACAGTTTAGCCATCTGCATAAACAATTGCTTAAAAACAGACCATAATAGACCATCATGTTACACTTGGTTATGTGGATGAACTGATGTTTCCTGTCCTCTATATAAATCTGTCGTCGTCATAATGTTCACTCTAATTAGATGTATCTATCATATTTGTGCGCTCATGACATTTTTGACTGCTTGAAGTAGTAAAACTCTTTGCACACTGACCACAAGGAAACAGTTTCAAGTAGTGTGTACAACCTTGTGATGTTGTAAATTATGTGACAGACTAAAAGCCTTTCCACACACATCGCATTGAAAGGGTTTCAACCCAGTGTGGATTATCTTGTGTTTTTTAAGGCTGGACTTGTCAGAGAAGTGTTTTCCACACTGATCACATCCATATGGTTTCTCTCCAGTGTGAATTCTCTGGTGTGTTTTAAGGCTGGACTTGTGAGAGAAGTGTTGTCCACACTGATCACACCCATATGGTTTATCTCCAGTGTGAATTCTCTGGTGTGTTTTAAGGCTTTGTATTTGAGAGAAGTGTTGTCCACACTGGTCACATCCATAGGGTTTCTCTCCAGTGTGAATTCTCTGATGTGTTTTGAGGTGGGCCATTTGGGAGAACTGTTGTCCACACTGGTCACATCCATGGGGTTTCTCTCCAGTGTGAATTATCTGGTGTTTTTTAAGGTGGGCCATTTGAGAGAAGTGTTGTCCACACTGGTCACATCCATAGGGTTTCACTCCAGTGTGAATTCTCTGATGTCTTTTAAGTGTGGAAATGCAACTGAAGTGCTGTCCACACTGATCACAGCAGTGTCGTTTTGTTTTAGTCAAGCTTCTTTGTTCATTCATTGCTGGTAGCACAGGGAAGCCAGGCTGATGATTCAACACTGGATTGCAGAAATAAAAAGGAAATATGAGAGGTGGGAATACAGATGTACAACTTCATTACATTAAGCTGTTCACATATATATATATATATATATATATATATATATATATATATATATATATATATATATATATATATATATATATATATATATAGCAGCAATAAAGAGTAGAAATAATCTACAGCAAAGCTACAGTTCAAAAATGAAACACAGAGTATAAGATTGAGACAAGTAGGGAGACTGCTTAATTTAAAACTTGACGTAAAGTAATAAAACATTTGCACGACAGAGCAGGGAAATCAAAACTAGAAAGGCGGCAGAGAAAGTAACATACCATTTTCTTTGGGTCCCTCCTGTTCAGCAGAACTGTCCCTGGTTGGGTTGAGAGAGTTCATCTCTAGCTTTTTAGACTTCTACTATCAAGGTGTTTTTAGACTTTTTAGACTTCTACTATCATAGAGACATAGAGACATAGAGAATAGATATATGTTGTTGACACACTGCTGGAATAGCTTTTTAGACTTCTACTATCAAGGTGTTCGAGGAGTTAAACGATACTCAATTGTATTTTAAAGGTCAGCCATTATTTTAAGTAAAAGTAAAATTAGGTGGAAATGTGTACGTTGCACATTGGAGACCAACTGGTGCACTTATATTCATAGTAGCCTGATACATATAATCCTTTGTGGTGAAGATAGCAACTCTTAATGACACACTGCAAGAACTTTAACATTATGGTTTACTCCTTCTGTTTTTGTCTTGAAGATAATAACTTAATTGTATTTAATTGTGACTTGTGCAGTGAAATGAGTGAAGTCATTGCAATGTTATTGAATATGACCATTTATGGCACTGGAATGTGTGGTATCTGAACCACTGACTTCACTAGGTTTTGGTAAAGCCATATTGTAGTTAGTCTGATGTTCCAGAGGTGTGTATGAATGGTTCTACGAATTGAGTCTTCACTCCAGTCAGTGAGGTTACTTGCATCCGATTTACTTCAAACCAACAGAGTACAAACAGAGTTCCTATTGGACCCTGAGGTCCCTCCAACAGCCTCACAGACTTGGAGTAGCACACACACTAAGTTTACATTTTAGTCAATCTTTATAGCAGTGGCCATTTAGAAAAAGAGGAGGTACATGCGTGGGTGGGTCAGCCTTGAAAGGTGAGACCCCACCTAGACAAACAATAGTTCACACTTTGAATCCCTGATTCGATTTGCAACTGCATGAGCCAGGAAGGGATGGATGGAGACAGTGTCTTGTGGCTTTGTTGTTCCCTGTGCCGTCCAGGTAAAACAAAGAGAATGCTAATTGTACCCCCCAACAGGCCAACAGTCACCTCTCTGAATCAACTCTCCTGTCTGTACAGGCCAAAGTAGACTTGTAATCCTAGTAATTCTAACATATGGCTGAGATTTGTATGCATGTTTATGAAATATACTTCAAATGCACCACTGGGGGAATATTTACACACTCAAAATGCAATGTGAGTGTCTAGATTTATTCCCAACGTGACACTAACAAAGCATGCATGTATCATGTACTTAATTATTTCATAATGTGCACAACAAAGTTCTTAATTGTACAATGTATTTGTCTTTGTTTGCAATCCAGTGTTGTATCATTGTCTGACCTATACTTCCCGCTGTTCTAGGAGGGAGCTTGGCTAAGCCAAAACACAACCAGTGTGGAAAACATTTCCCCCAAAATGTAATTCACACTGTAGAGAAACCCTTACAATACAATCTCACTTAAATAGACACCAGATAATTCACACAGGACACAAACCTGTCCTTTGAGACCAATGTGGGGAAAGCTTCTCAGAGAGCTTATTAAAACACAGGATAGTTAATACAGGGGTGAAACCCTTTAATTGTGATCTGTGTGGACAGGTATTTAGTCAGTCACATCATTTAAAACGGCACACAGGACCGAGGTTCTAAATCTAATCTACATGTGAGATTACAGTGAAACAAAGAATAAGATAGAGACTAAAAGGAATATTGAGACTTGTTTATTTGTATCTGCAGTAAAACGTTGGTGGGACATGTTCCACAAAAACAATACAGTTTATCAACAGGTTAAAAATAATAAAAACATAGCAAGGTGAGAAGTAATAAAGCAAAAATGAATAATATAGATAGATATAGGCAAAGGACCCCAATGGAAACAAGACAGAAAGGAGTTTTTTTGGACGGACCTTTTAGACAAAGGATTATAAATGTAATTGTGCTGTTTACATTTTTTTGCCTAATAAAATATTCAATCAATCAATCAATGAAAAATGTACAAAATTACAGAAGAAATAAACTACATTTCTAAAAGTCTCTAACACAAGTCACCAGCATACTATTCTTTTCTAAATGTATCTGGAAACTCTTGACTCAGTGAATAAGAAATACTACTAAAAAGAACATTTCATTTAAACAGTCTATTAAGTTGACTTGCAATTAATCAACAAATCAGCATTGTATTCATCCCCATCCTATTGCTCTAGAATAAAAATGCTCATGTACATGTGATGTGTTATAACAGTTTAGCCATCTGCATAAACAATTGCTTAAAAACAGACCATAGTGGACCATCATGGTACACTTGGTTATGTGGATGAACTGATGTTTCCTGTCCTCCTATAAATCTGTCGTCGTCATAATGTTCACTCTAATTAGATGTATCTATCATATTTGTGCCCTCATGACATTTTTGACCGTTTGAAGTAGTAAAACTCTTTGCACACTGACCACAAGGAAACAGTTTCAAGTAGTGTGTACAACCTTGTGATGTTGTAAATTGTGTGACAGACTAAAAGCCTTTCCACACACATCGCATTGAAAGGGTTTCAACCCAGTGTGGATTATCTTGTGTTTTTTAAGGCTGGACTTGTCGGAGAAGTGTTTTCCACACTGATCACATCCATATGGTTTCTCTCCAGTGTGAATTCTCTGGTGTGTTTTAAGGCTGGATTTGTCGGAGAAGTGTTTTCCACATTGATCACATCCTATGGTTTCTCTCCAGTGTGAATTCTCTGGTGTCTTTTAAGGTTGGACATTTGAGAAAAGTGTTGTCCACACTGATCACACCCATATGGTTTCTCTCCAGTGTGAATTCTCTGGTGTGTTTTAAGGCTTTGCATGTGAGAGAAGTGTTGTCCACACTGATCACACCCATATTGTTTCTCTCCAGTGTGAATTCTCTGGTGGCTTTTAAGGTTGGACATTTGAGAAAAGTGTTGTCCACACTGATCACACCCATATGGTTTCTCTCCAGTGTGAATTCTCTGGTGTGTTTTAAGGCTTTGCATGTGAGAGAAGTGTTGTCCACACTGATCACACCCATATTGTTTCTCTCCAGTGTGAATTCTCTGGTGGCTTTTAAGGATGGACATTCTAGAGAAGTGTTGTCCACACTGATCACACCCATATGGTTTCTCTCCAGTGTGAATTCTCTGGTGTGTTTTAAGGCTTTGCATGTTATAGAAGTGTTGTCCACACTGATCACACCCATATTGTTTCTCTCCAGTGTGAATTCTCTGATGGCTTTTAAGGTTGGACATTCTAGAGAAGTGTTGTCCACACTGATCACATCCATATGGTTTCTCTCCAGTGTGAATTCTCTGGTGTGTTTTAAGTGTGGAGATGTTACGGAAGTGTTTTCCGCACTGATCACAGCAATGGTGTTTTTGCTTAGCCAAGCTTCTTTCTTCGTTCACCTCTGGTAGGACAGGGAAGCCAGACTGATGACCCAACACTGGATTGGAAAATAAGACAAGTGAAAGATTGTTGAGAGAGGTAGAAAGACAGTACTTTGTGGACTTAACATTTACATGAATGAGTTAATGTCCAGAATTAACTAATTCCAAAGATGTTGTGCATTTTATATATAAATAAACCCCCTATGTTTTGTCAAGTAACTAATTAACAATGACCGTCAATACAAAAATATCACATGGTTAAAATAGCCCAAAATAACTCATAAAACACATTGCAAGCTTTTAGGTTAGATATTTACAATGTTCATTGCACCACTAAAACTATATCTTATGTGGTTAAAAAAGTAAAAGCACTTATATTCTACAATGTATATAACTATACTGTGAGACAATACATGATCTAAATCTACAGCAAAGCTACTGGTCAAATTACAATGGAATATTTAGACTGTTTTAATATGAAAATATGACATAACAGGGGGGTTGAAAAGGGAGGGAGGGCAAGTAACATACCATGGTCTTTGGGTTCCTCCTGTTCAGCAGAATTGTCCCTGGTGGGGTTGAGAGAGTTCATCTTCACCTGAAGTCCGGGGTCCACAGTCAGACCAGATTATTGATATCCTGGAGGAGTTGTGGAGAAACTACAACTACTAACTCTTCTTATACTAGACAGCCTGAGGCCGCTTTGAATGATTGGCCAAAGAGGAGAACAATACGACCATCTCTCCACCAATCACAACCTAGCATATATGTGCTCCATGTTGGCCAATCAAGGCCCCAATACAAACCCAATTAGCACATGATTGTTCCAAATACTTTCAGAACAATAGAAAGGGGTAGAACCAGCTTTGGTGAAGGAACAACTCAAATCATTATAAGGTGTTTATAATATGTGATTGTATATGACATCTTAATTTATATTTTAAATGTTTGTGCTCCAACATTAAAAATGTTGTTGTATTGTCTTCCAATGGGCCTCTTGACTTTGAAGGTCTATTAAAACAAGACACAAATACAAGACAAAGTTATTTTTCTCTGAATAAAACATAAACATTCAATGTTTGCTATGGTTTATATGAGTACAGTGTGTGGTAATGTCAGTCAATCACATGAAATACAAGGCAATAGATAACCCTGTAATGCAGGAGCACATAGCAGTTTAACAAGAAAAATGCTATGCAATGCAAGGGAAAAAAGGGAAAGATGCTGTAATGAACAATCACATACTAAAAACACAGTATAAAGAACAGTTGTTCTTTCAACAAAGCTGATTCTACCTGGATCTGGAGGAATTTGGAGCAATTAGGGACTTGATTTTTCAAGCCAAAAAAGCGATTCATGCAGTGTGTCAACAAGATCTATCAATTTTTAATGTTCTGCAGTGATTTACATGAGTGAACTAGACTCTCCCAAATCCCTCTTGTTATTCAGGCATAACCATTAAGATAGATTGACAAATCATAAACCAGTTGTTCCTTCACAACCAGGGGCCTATTTCACGCTAATCCTGGCTTAATTTAGCCAGGATTAGCAACAAATCAGTTTCATGAAAGCTGAACTATCTTGCCAGATTAGTTTAGCCAGTGCACCCTGGATAAGTTTATCCATGACTCAATATAATCAGATGAATTATATTACTGAAATAGTGTGTGACCATGAATCATAATTGTTTCACAATGACTCATGTGATATGTCATTGTCACTCTGTTAACACGATAGTTCATTATTGTTGTTATAGATGTTTGATAATATATTACAGATTTGTTTATGTTATAAAAAATGTCTGACATACATACATACAAGTTTAAAATAGCCTCTTCACTGAATGTAAGTCAATGAGGAGCATATCTTAAATTATCAATTTCTAGTCAATGGAGAAATCCTTTTTTATTTCTTGTCCACCTTTGGAGTTACATCATGATGACAAGGTAACTACACAACCCAAACCTCTACCAAAGTGGGGTTATTGCGTGTCCTGCCCCCCCCCCCCCCCCCGCGCAGGTTTATTTACAATAAACCTGGATACATAGGCCTATAGGACAATGGATGGACAATGTGGATATACTGTAAACTGCAGGTATCAAGAGTTCATTCACACACAATTTCTATACTTTTTCCACTGTAGGCAACCTTATTGTAGTAACATCAATGTCATAACACGCCACCTTCAGTGATTGAAATGTTGTGAGAATGAAACAAATACGGCTTCTTTGTCATTTGTATTACATTATGGCGCAGTACTGATGAATATAGCAACTGTGCCTCATTTCATTTTCCAAAATCTAGCTTGCTAATGCTAATAATTACTAATATAGATACTAATTGATGTGGATTTAAACGTTTTGGTGCTCAATTATGGTTTACTCCTTGTGTTTGTGTCTTTGTCACAGACATGTTCTGAATAGTGTAATATTTGTGTTGAAGATATTAACCTCTGAGACAAAACATACATACAACTACATCTAATCTACAAGTTAAATTATGAAACAAAGAATAAGATGGAGAAATTTGGAGCAATCAAGTGCAAATTAGGTTACCTAACTAACAGTGACCTTAACAACCTTAAAGCAGTAGTTCATCCCACACATTGACTTATTTTCTACCAAAGAGTCTTCTAATAATTTATCTGAAAACTCTTGACTCAGTGAATAAGAAATACTACTAAAAAGAACAGTTCATTAAAACAGTATGTTAAGTTTACTTGTAATTAACATTTTATTCATCCCCATCCTTTTGTTGACATATCTATAATCTTTATCCTTCACCAAAGCTGATTCTGCCTAGTTCTATGGTTCTGGAAGAATTTGGAGCGATCATGTGCAAATTAGTGTGCAAATCATGTGCATCAGCACCTTGAAATTGTATACTATCCCCTCTACGTATTTTGAATTAAGTTGCAATGTGAAGTCAATCTTTAGATGTATCTCTTTTTTTGTTTTTGTTTTACAGAGTGTGTATAAACCTGGTCAGATCTTGCATATCAATACTCCTGGGTGTCTATGGGCCTGTTCACCAGTTGCATTCTGGGTGATCTCTTAATACAGATACACATCTCTTAATACAGATGTAAATGCACTCAAAGAGGACAACAATCACCTCCCCTCTCAAGAGGGGGAAAGAAGGGTGAACATGTTTGCCACCTCTTTGTTTGAACTGATCAAAGCTATGATCATGATGATCATGAAGAAAATGGAAAGAGAGAACACACTTGTTGAAACTGCTACTGTGAAAAGAAGAAAACAACATTTGATGCTTAAACAAGTATTGCACTACATATTTTATAAACCTAATAATGTTGACTCATAAGACAGGCAGGGCTTGTTGTCCTCACCTCATGTGCCTTAGCAAGATTTCCGTTACACTAACCTTAATGTATTTTATTATTTCAGTTGTTCTATGGGCATATATAGAAACTAAATAGGGAGGATGTAGAACTATATATGCATTGTTCAAATGCATTATGTTACCTGCCAGCCACCGTACTAGCTCCAGACTCAGTATGTGCGCATGCGTGGGAAGAGCAGTAGTATTGTTATTTGCTGTTGCCAACAGAAGCTGTAGCAAATGAATGAACCCTGTGTTCCTGAGTATCAATAAAACAAATGAAAGAAACCAAACACTTGTATTGATCACCACATGAAACAATTCCTGCAATGTTAGTGCTTAACACTTTTTCAAGATACATTAAGATCATGTGATGTATAATCGCACATAAACAGAGTATAACAAACAGTTGTTTCTTCACCAAAGCTGCTTCTACCTGGTTCTATTTTTTTCAGGAATTTGGAGCAATCATGTGCAAATTAGGTTTAAAAAACATGAGTGAAGTGTCCTCTTTTTTTGGGGAATTCAGAATAATAACACCCTTTATTTTAAAACGTTTACCAGTAACAGGGTGATCAAAAGACTTGCATTTGTATGTGAAACTACATTGGGCACATTTGCCACACTTATAGTTTTCTGGGATTTCTGTCAAAAAGTGTGAGGGGGTTGGCTGTTGCAGGTGTGATCTGACCAGTAGATTTCTCAAATTGGGGCATCTTCTGTGGACAATACGGGGCATCTTCTGTGGACAATACATGGAGCCACTGTGAAACAATTACCAAGAGAGGGATCAGAGCTTAAAATGTGCCAATGTTTCTTAACCAGTGTATGTGGTATGCGCCTGGACCGCTAGGCCAGCAGGCGTCCCCCGAAATAGGGTTTTAACTCAAATGTAGTGATTTTATTTACAAACATTATAATATTAACATAAACGCAAAC
Organism: Gymnoscopelus microlampas; assembly: GCF_963454915.1. NCBI lineage: Eukaryota > Metazoa > Chordata > Actinopteri > Myctophiformes > Myctophidae > Gymnoscopelus > Gymnoscopelus microlampas. The sequence goes on along the minus strand of NC_139959.1, from coordinate 30,372,998 downwards.
AATGAAGCAGGCCTACGTCCAAATAATGCAAACATAAGTGATACACAAATGTTCTATGTGTGGCCATGTTGGGATGTGGCCCAGGTGGAAGAAGAAGTGGATCTGAGGAAGGGCAGGTCTGTTATACTCTGTGGGAGACAGTGGCCAGGTGTCTCCCCTTCCCCTGATTACATCCAACTCCACCCTCCAATCAGAACTGCAACAGAGAGCAGGCTCTATTCACAGCAGCCATATTATGAAGACATTCACAGGTGTTACCAATGATACTAATGAAGGCTCTGTCCATTCTTGTCAAACAGAGCATGTTGGCCCACTGGAAACACACACCAGTGGGTACACATGGGCTTCCAAATGGCCCCTTACAGGTGTGTAACTCTGAGAGTGTACAAAGTTCCATTTGTACACTCTCACAGTTATGGGGGTCGCGGAAACCACTGTGCTACACTAAATGGAACAGAGCCTTCATTGGTATCATTGGTAACACCTGTGAATGTCTTCATAATATGGCTGCTGTGAATAGAGCCTAAGCCCCAGGGGGCCGTCACAGCTGTGACTCGATCCTGAATCCCCTTCGCTGCATCCATTTGTAGGCAATGATTGAAAAAGACCACTAAGTGTCAGTGTTGGTCCACCTATTATTACACCTTGCAGCTTTGTGCAGAATGCTGCTAGCAACCATACAGCAGTGACACACTATGAGCTTGTATATCTGCTATTTTTGAATAGCCAATGTATTAAATATGGTTAACGCATTCACTGCCAGAATAAATAAATAAATGAATCATCCACTGCCAGTGATTTTCTTACCCTTTCAAGTAGTCACAGAATATTTATCTCCAGTATGATCAATCCCCTGATCGTTGCTAATCACAGGGGAGTTTCTCTTTCACTGTATGGTATATTGCCTCATTATGTTGAAATTCAATGCTGCATATGATAGCGTTGACTTAAGCCAAACATGTGACCTCGTATGCTATGTGTATAGTAATTCCTTTATTTGCTTAATTTCTAATTACATTATGAAATGTGTCCGTTTGAATAATATTCAGGGATGCATTGGTCTTGGGACGCGGTAAAACGCCATGCAACCCCTTTTTGGAGCAGGAGCACGCGCACAAACACGCATCGATTTAAAACTCAACAAAGTTTACAATGGCTCCCGACTGCTGGGTGTCACACCAGGTGAATAGGCTCTATGCACAGCAGCCATAGTTACACACCTGCAAGGGGCCATTTGGAAGCCCATGAGGGTCCCTGGACCCCTTTAGACCCACTGGTGTAACAGAGTGTTTCCAGTGAGCCAACATGCATAACACCAGCACCCTGTCTCTGTTCAACCAGAATGGAACAGAGCCTTCATTAGTATCATTGGTAACACCTGAATGTCTTCACACTATGGTTGCTGTGAATAGAGCCTATTAACATAGGAATGAGCCTAGATGCATATCAATTGTCCATTGTGTGACCTGTAGTGTAGGTGTTAAGCGACGTGCGCATGACCTCTTTAAATAGCGTCCCACCACTAACAAAATCACCAATACATCACTGATGATACTGCATTATTATCTAACTGAAAAAGCGGCAGGTTACAGTGCAATGACAACCTGATTTCAGCCACACGGAATAAGAAGCACACATATTTTTGAAGATGTATTACTTTATTTGGAATCAGTTACAAGATGAATATTCCTCTTCATAGAACAAAGTGTTTCATCTATAAGTAGTAAAACTCTTTGCACACTGACCACAAGGAAACAGTTTCAAGTAGTGTGTACAACCTTGTGATGTTGTAAATTATGTGACAGACTAAAAGCCTTTCCACACACATCGCATTGAAAGGGTTTCAACCCAGTGTGGATTATCTTGTGTTTTTTAAGGCTGGACTTGTCAGAGAAGTGTTTTCCACACTGATCACATCCATATGGTTTCTCTCCAGTGTGAATTCTCTGGTGTGTTTTAAGGCTGGACTTGTGAGAGAAGTGTTGTCCACACTGATCACACCCATATGGTTTATCTCCAGTGTGAATTCTCTGGTGTGTTTTAAGGCTTTGTATTTGAGAGAAGTGTTGTCCACACTGGTCACATCCATAGGGTTTCTCTCCAGTGTGAATTCTCTGATGTGTTTTGAGGTGGGCCATTTGGGAGAACTGTTGTCCACACTGGTCACATCCATGGGGTTTCTCTCCAGTGTGAATTATCTGGTGTTTTTTAAGGTGGGCCATTTGAGAGAAGTGTTGTCCACACTGGTCACATCCATAGGGTTTCACTCCAGTGTGAATTCTCTGATGTCTTTTAAGTGTGGAAATGCAACTGAAGTGCTGTCCACACTGATCACAGCAGTGTCGTTTTGTTTTAGTCAAGCTTCTTTGTTCATTCATTGCTGGTAGCACAGGGAAGCCAGGCTGATGATTCAACACTGGATTGCAGAAATAAAAAGGAAATATGAGAGGTGGGAATACAGATGTACAACTTCATTACATTAAGCTGTTCACATATATATATATATATATATATATATATATATATATATATATATATATATATATATATATATATATATATATATATATATATATATATATATATATATATATATATATAGCAGCAATAAAGAGTAGAAATAATCTACAGCAAAGCTACAGTTCAAAAATGAAACACAGAGTATAAGATTGAGACAAGTAGGGAGACTGCTTAATTTAAAACTTGACGTAAAGTAATAAAACATTTGCACGACAGAGCAGGGAAATCAAAACTAGAAAGGCGGCAGAGAAAGTAACATACCATTTTCTTTGGGTCCCTCCTGTTCAGCAGAACTGTCCCTGGTTGGGTTGAGAGAGTTCATCTCTAGCTTTTTAGACTTCTACTATCAAGGTGTTTTTAGACTTTTTAGACTTCTACTATCATAGAGACATAGAGACATAGAGAATAGATATATGTTGTTGACACACTGCTGGAATAGCTTTTTAGACTTCTACTATCAAGGTGTTCGAGGAGTTAAACGATACTCAATTGTATTTTAAAGGTCAGCCATTATTTTAAGTAAAAGTAAAATTAGGTGGAAATGTGTACGTTGCACATTGGAGACCAACTGGTGCACTTATATTCATAGTAGCCTGATACATATAATCCTTTGTGGTGAAGATAGCAACTCTTAATGACACACTGCAAGAACTTTAACATTATGGTTTACTCCTTCTGTTTTTGTCTTGAAGATAATAACTTAATTGTATTTAATTGTGACTTGTGCAGTGAAATGAGTGAAGTCATTGCAATGTTATTGAATATGACCATTTATGGCACTGGAATGTGTGGTATCTGAACCACTGACTTCACTAGGTTTTGGTAAAGCCATATTGTAGTTAGTCTGATGTTCCAGAGGTGTGTATGAATGGTTCTACGAATTGAGTCTTCACTCCAGTCAGTGAGGTTACTTGCATCCGATTTACTTCAAACCAACAGAGTACAAACAGAGTTCCTATTGGACCCTGAGGTCCCTCCAACAGCCTCACAGACTTGGAGTAGCACACACACTAAGTTTACATTTTAGTCAATCTTTATAGCAGTGGCCATTTAGAAAAAGAGGAGGTACATGCGTGGGTGGGTCAGCCTTGAAAGGTGAGACCCCACCTAGACAAACAATAGTTCACACTTTGAATCCCTGATTCGATTTGCAACTGCATGAGCCAGGAAGGGATGGATGGAGACAGTGTCTTGTGGCTTTGTTGTTCCCTGTGCCGTCCAGGTAAAACAAAGAGAATGCTAATTGTACCCCCCAACAGGCCAACAGTCACCTCTCTGAATCAACTCTCCTGTCTGTACAGGCCAAAGTAGACTTGTAATCCTAGTAATTCTAACATATGGCTGAGATTTGTATGCATGTTTATGAAATATACTTCAAATGCACCACTGGGGGAATATTTACACACTCAAAATGCAATGTGAGTGTCTAGATTTATTCCCAACGTGACACTAACAAAGCATGCATGTATCATGTACTTAATTATTTCATAATGTGCACAACAAAGTTCTTAATTGTACAATGTATTTGTCTTTGTTTGCAATCCAGTGTTGTATCATTGTCTGACCTATACTTCCCGCTGTTCTAGGAGGGAGCTTGGCTAAGCCAAAACACAACCAGTGTGGAAAACATTTCCCCCAAAATGTAATTCACACTGTAGAGAAACCCTTACAATACAATCTCACTTAAATAGACACCAGATAATTCACACAGGACACAAACCTGTCCTTTGAGACCAATGTGGGGAAAGCTTCTCAGAGAGCTTATTAAAACACAGGATAGTTAATACAGGGGTGAAACCCTTTAATTGTGATCTGTGTGGACAGGTATTTAGTCAGTCACATCATTTAAAACGGCACACAGGACCGAGGTTCTAAATCTAATCTACATGTGAGATTACAGTGAAACAAAGAATAAGATAGAGACTAAAAGGAATATTGAGACTTGTTTATTTGTATCTGCAGTAAAACGTTGGTGGGACATGTTCCACAAAAACAATACAGTTTATCAACAGGTTAAAAATAATAAAAACATAGCAAGGTGAGAAGTAATAAAGCAAAAATGAATAATATAGATAGATATAGGCAAAGGACCCCAATGGAAACAAGACAGAAAGGAGTTTTTTTGGACGGACCTTTTAGACAAAGGATTATAAATGTAATTGTGCTGTTTACATTTTTTTGCCTAATAAAATATTCAATCAATCAATCAATGAAAAATGTACAAAATTACAGAAGAAATAAACTACATTTCTAAAAGTCTCTAACACAAGTCACCAGCATACTATTCTTTTCTAAATGTATCTGGAAACTCTTGACTCAGTGAATAAGAAATACTACTAAAAAGAACATTTCATTTAAACAGTCTATTAAGTTGACTTGCAATTAATCAACAAATCAGCATTGTATTCATCCCCATCCTATTGCTCTAGAATCAAAATGCTCATGTACATGTGATGTGTTATAACAGTTTAGCCATCTGCATAAACAATTGCTTAAAAACAGACCATAGTGGACCATCATGGTACACTTGGTTATGTGGATGAACTGATGTTTCCTGTCCTCCTATAAATCTGTCGTCGTCATAATGTTCACTCTAATTAGATGTATCTATCATATTTGTGCCCTCATGACATTTTTGACCGTTTGAAGTAGTAAAACTCTTTGCACACTGACCACAAGGAAACAGTTTCAAGTAGTGTGTACAACCTTGTGATGTTGTAAATTGTGTGACAGACTAAAAGCCTTTCCACACACATCGCATTGAAAGGGTTTCAACCCAGTGTGGATTATCTTGTGTTTTTTAAGGCTGGACTTGTCGGAGAAGTGTTTTCCACACTGATCACATCCATATGGTTTCTCTCCAGTGTGAATTCTCTGGTGTGTTTTAAGGCTGGATTTGTCGGAGAAGTGTTTTCCACATTGATCACATCCTATGGTTTCTCTCCAGTGTGAATTCTCTGGTGTCTTTTAAGGTTGGACATTTGAGAAAAGTGTTGTCCACACTGATCACACCCATATGGTTTCTCTCCAGTGTGAATTCTCTGGTGTGTTTTAAGGCTTTGCATGTGAGAGAAGTGTTGTCCACACTGATCACACCCATATTGTTTCTCTCCAGTGTGAATTCTCTGGTGGCTTTTAAGGTTGGACATTTGAGAAAAGTGTTGTCCACACTGATCACACCCATATGGTTTCTCTCCAGTGTGAATTCTCTGGTGTGTTTTAAGGCTTTGCATGTGAGAGAAGTGTTGTCCACACTGATCACACCCATATTGTTTCTCTCCAGTGTGAATTCTCTGGTGGCTTTTAAGGATGGACATTCTAGAGAAGTGTTGTCCACACTGATCACACCCATATGGTTTCTCTCCAGTGTGAATTCTCTGGTGTGTTTTAAGGCTTTGCATGTTATAGAAGTGTTGTCCACACTGATCACACCCATATTGTTTCTCTCCAGTGTGAATTCTCTGATGGCTTTTAAGGTTGGACATTCTAGAGAAGTGTTGTCCACACTGATCACATCCATATGGTTTCTCTCCAGTGTGAATTCTCTGGTGTGTTTTAAGTGTGGAGATGTTACGGAAGTGTTTTCCGCACTGATCACAGCAATGGTGTTTTTGCTTAGCCAAGCTTCTTTCTTCGTTCACCTCTGGTAGGACAGGGAAGCCAGACTGATGACCCAACACTGGATTGGAAAATAAGACAAGTGAAAGATTGTTGAGAGAGGTAGAAAGACAGTACTTTGTGGACTTAACATTTACATGAATGAGTTAATGTCCAGAATTAACTAATTCCAAAGATGTTGTGCATTTTATATATAAATAAACCCCCTATGTTTTGTCAAGTAACTAATTAACAATGACCGTCAATACAAAAATATCACATGGTTAAAATAGCCCAAAATAACTCATAAAACACATTGCAAGCTTTTAGGTTAGATATTTACAATGTTCATTGCACCACTAAAACTATATCTTATGTGGTTAAAAAAGTAAAAGCACTTATATTCTACAATGTATATAACTATACTGTGAGACAATACATGATCTAAATCTACAGCAAAGCTACTGGTCAAATTACAATGGAATATTTAGACTGTTTTAATATGAAAATATGACATAACAGGGGGGTTGAAAAGGGAGGGAGGGCAAGTAACATACCATGGTCTTTGGGTTCCTCCTGTTCAGCAGAATTGTCCCTGGTGGGGTTGAGAGAGTTCATCTTCACCTGAAGTCCGGGGTCCACAGTCAGACCAGATTATTGATATCCTGGAGGAGTTGTGGAGAAACTACAACTACTAACTCTTCTTATACTAGACAGCCTGAGGCCGCTTTGAATGATTGGCCAAAGAGGAGAACAATACGACCATCTCTCCACCAATCACAACCTAGCATATATGTGCTCCATGTTGGCCAATCAAGGCCCCAATACAAACCCAATTAGCACATGATTGTTCCAAATACTTTCAGAACAATAGAAAGGGGTAGAACCAGCTTTGGTGAAGGAACAACTCAAATCATTATAAGGTGTTTATAATATGTGATTGTATATGACATCTTAATTTATATTTTAAATGTTTGTGCTCCAACATTAAAAATGTTGTTGTATTGTCTTCCAATGGGCCTCTTGACTTTGAAGGTCTATTAAAACAAGACACAAATACAAGACAAAGTTATTTTTCTCTGAATAAAACATAAACATTCAATGTTTGCTATGGTTTATATGAGTACAGTGTGTGGTAATGTCAGTCAATCACATGAAATACAAGGCAATAGATAACCCTGTAATGCAGGAGCACATAGCAGTTTAACAAGAAAAATGCTATGCAATGCAAGGGAAAAAAGGGAAAGATGCTGTAATGAACAATCACATACTAAAAACACAGTATAAAGAACAGTTGTTCTTTCAACAAAGCTGATTCTACCTGGATCTGGAGGAATTTGGAGCAATTAGGGACTTGATTTTTCAAGCCAAAAAAGCGATTCATGCAGTGTGTCAACAAGATCTATCAATTTTTAATGTTCTGCAGTGATTTACATGAGTGAACTAGACTCTCCCAAATCCCTCTTGTTATTCAGGCATAACCATTAAGATAGATTGACAAATCATAAACCAGTTGTTCCTTCACAACCAGGGGCCTATTTCACGCTAATCCTGGCTTAATTTAGCCAGGATTAGCAACAAATCAGTTTCATGAAAGCTGAACTATCTTGCCAGATTAGTTTAGCCAGTGCACCCTGGATAAGTTTATCCATGACTCAATATAATCAGATGAATTATATTACTGAAATAGTGTGTGACCATGAATCATAATTGTTTCACAATGACTCATGTGATATGTCATTGTCACTCTGTTAACACGATAGTTCATTATTGTTGTTATAGATGTTTGATAATATATTACAGATTTGTTTATGTTATAAAAAATGTCTGACATACATACATACAAGTTTAAAATAGCCTCTTCACTGAATGTAAGTCAATGAGGAGCATATCTTAAATTATCAATTTCTAGTCAATGGAGAAATCCTTTTTTATTTCTTGTCCACCTTTGGAGTTACATCATGATGACAAGGTAACTACACAACCCAAACCTCTACCAAAGTGGGGTTATTGCGTGTCCTGCCCCCCCCCCCCCCCCCCCCGCGCAGGTTTATTTACAATAAACCTGGATACATAGGCCTATAGGACAATGGATGGACAATGTGGATATACTGTAAACTGCAGGTATCAAGAGTTCATTCACACACAATTTCTATACTTTTTCCACTGTAGGCAACCTTATTGTAGTAACATCAATGTCATAACACGCCACCTTCAGTGATTGAAATGTTGTGAGAATGAAACAAATACGGCTTCTTTGTCATTTGTATTACATTATGGCGCAGTACTGATGAATATAGCAACTGTGCCTCATTTCATTTTCCAAAATCTAGCTTGCTAATGCTAATAATTACTAATATAGATACTAATTGATGTGGATTTAAACGTTTTGGTGCTCAATTATGGTTTACTCCTTGTGTTTGTGTCTTTGTCACAGACATGTTCTGAATAGTGTAATATTTGTGTTGAAGATATTAACCTCTGAGACAAAACATACATACAACTACATCTAATCTACAAGTTAAATTATGAAACAAAGAATAAGATGGAGAAATTTGGAGCAATCAAGTGCAAATTAGGTTACCTAACTAACAGTGACCTTAACAACCTTAAAGCAGTAGTTCATCCCACACATTGACTTATTTTCTACCAAAGAGTCTTCTAATAATTTATCTGAAAACTCTTGACTCAGTGAATAAGAAATACTACTAAAAAGAACAGTTCATTAAAACAGTATGTTAAGTTTACTTGTAATTAACATTTTATTCATCCCCATCCTTTTGTTGACATATCTATAATCTTTATCCTTCACCAAAGCTGATTCTGCCTAGTTCTATGGTTCTGGAAGAATTTGGAGCGATCATGTGCAAATTAGTGTGCAAATCATGTGCATCAGCACCTTGAAATTGTATACTATCCCCTCTACGTATTTTGAATTAAGTTGCAATGTGAAGTCAATCTTTAGATGTATCTCTTTTTTTGTTTTTGTTTTACAGAGTGTGTATAAACCTGGTCAGATCTTGCATATCAATACTCCTGGGTGTCTATGGGCCTGTTCACCAGTTGCATTCTGGGTGATCTCTTAATACAGATACACATCTCTTAATACAGATGTAAATGCACTCAAAGAGGACAACAATCACCTCCCCTCTCAAGAGGGGGAAAGAAGGGTGAACATGTTTGCCACCTCTTTGTTTGAACTGATCAAAGCTATGATCATGATGATCATGAAGAAAATGGAAAGAGAGAACACACTTGTTGAAACTGCTACTGTGAAAAGAAGAAAACAACATTTGATGCTTAAACAAGTATTGCACTACATATTTTATAAACCTAATAATGTTGACTCATAAGACAGGCAGGGCTTGTTGTCCTCACCTCATGTGCCTTAGCAAGATTTCCGTTACACTAACCTTAATGTATTTTATTATTTCAGTTGTTCTATGGGCATATATAGAAACTAAATAGGGAGGATGTAGAACTATATATGCATTGTTCAAATGCATTATGTTACCTGCCAGCCACCGTACTAGCTCCAGACTCAGTATGTGCGCATGCGTGGGAAGAGCAGTAGTATTGTTATTTGCTGTTGCCAACAGAAGCTGTAGCAAATGAATGAACCCTGTGTTCCTGAGTATCAATAAAACAAATGAAAGAAACCAAACACTTGTATTGATCACCACATGAAACAATTCCTGCAATGTTAGTGCTTAACACTTTTTCAAGATACATTAAGATCATGTGATGTATAATCGCACATAAACAGAGTATAACAAACAGTTGTTTCTTCACCAAAGCTGCTTCTACCTGGTTCTATTTTTTTCAGGAATTTGGAGCAATCATGTGCAAATTAGGTTTAAAAAACATGAGTGAAGTGTCCTCTTTTTTTGGGGAATTCAGAATAATAACACCCTTTATTTTAAAACGTTTACCAGTAACAGGGTGATCAAAAGACTTGCATTTGTATGTGAAACTGCATTGGGCACATTTGCCACACTTATAGTTTTCTGGGATTTCTGTCAAAAAGTGTGAGGGGGTTGGCTGTTGCAGGTGTGATCTGACCAGTAGATTTCTCAAATTGGGGCATCTTCTGTGGACAATACGGGGCATCTTCTGTGGACAATACATGGAGCCACTGTGAAACAATTACCAAGAGAGGGATCAGAGCTTAAAATGTGCCAATGTTTCTTAACCAGTGTATGTGGTATGCGCCTGGACCGCTAGGCCAGCAGGCGTCCCCCGAAATAGGGTTTTAACTCAAATGTAGTGATTTTATTTACAAACATTATAATATTAACATAAACGCAAACAATGAAGCAGGCCTACGTCCAAATAATGCAAACATAAGTGATACACAAATGTTCTATGTGTGGCCATGTTGGGATGTGGCCCAGGTGGAAGAAGAAGTGGATCTGAGGAAGGGCAGGTCTGTTATACTCTGTGGGAGACAGTGGCCAGGTGTCTCCCCTTCCCCTGATTACATCCAACTCCACCCTCCAATCAGAACTGCAACAGAGAGCAGGCTCTATTCACAGCAGCCATATTATGAAGACATTCACAGGTGTTACCAATGATACTAATGAAGGCTCTGTCCATTCTTGTCAAACAGAGCATGTTGGCCCACTGGAAACACACACCAGTGGGTACACATGGGCTTCCAAATGGCCCCTTACAGGTGTGTAACTCTGAGAGTGTACAAAGTTCCATTTGTACACTCTCACAGTTATGGGGGTCGCGGAAACCACTGTGCTACACTAAATGGAACAGAGCCTTCATTGGTATCATTGGTAACACCTGTGAATGTCTTCATAATATGGCTGCTGTGAATAGAGCCTAAGCCCCAGGGGGCCGTCACAGCTGTGACTCGATCCTGAATCCCCTTCGCTGCATCCATTTGTAGGCAATGATTGAAAAAGACCACTAAGTGTCAGTGTTGGTCCACCTATTATTACACCTTGCAGCTTTGTGCAGAATGCTGCTAGCAACCATACAGCAGTGACACACTATGAGCTTGTATATCTGCTATTTTTGAATAGCCAATGTATTAAATATGGTTAACGCATTCACTGCCAGAATAAATAAATAAATGAATCATCCACTGCCAGTGATTTTCTTACCCTTTCAAGTAGTCACAGAATATTTATCTCCAGTATGATCAATCCCCTGATCGTTGCTAATCACAGGGGAGTTTCTCTTTCACTGTATGGTATATTGCCTCATTATGTTGAAATTCAATGCTGCATATGATAGCGTTGACTTAAGCCAAACATGTGACCTCGTATGCTATGTGTATAGTAATTCCTTTATTTGCTTAATTTCTAATTACATTATGAAATGTGTCCGTTTGAATAATATTCAGGGATGCATTGGTCTTGGGACGCGGTAAAACGCCATGCAACCCCTTTTTGGAGCAGGAGCACGCGCACAAACACGCATCGATTTAAAACTCAACAAAGTTTACAATGGCTCCCGACTGCTGGGTGTCACACCAGGTGAATAGGCTCTATGCACAGCAGCCATAGTTACACACCTGCAAGGGGCCATTTGGAAGCCCATGAGGGTCCCTGGACCCCTTTAGACCCACTGGTGTAACAGAGTGTTTCCAGTGAGCCAACATGCATAACACCAGCACCCTGTCTCTGTTCAACCAGAATGGAACAGAGCCTTCATTAGTATCATTGGTAACACCTGAATGTCTTCACACTATGGTTGCTGTGAATAGAGCCTATTAACATAGGAATGAGCCTAGATGCATATCAATTGTCCATTGTGTGACCTGTAATGAATTAATAATAATGAATTGCATTTTTATAGCGCTTTTCCAAGTGCTCAAAGCGCTTTACAATGGTTCATTCATTCATACAGGTGACCTGTAGTGTAGGTGTTAAGCGACGTGCGCATGACCTCTTTAAATAGCGTCCCACCACTAACAAAATCACCAATACATCACTGATGATACTGCATTATTATCTAACTGAAAAAGCGGCAGGTTACAGTGCAATGACAACCTGATTTCAGCCACACGGAATAAGAAGCACACATATTTTTGAAGATGTATTACTTTATTTGGAATCAGTTACAAGATGAATATTCCTCTTCATAGAACAAAGTGTTTCATCTATATCCTCTCACAGAGGCTCAGTATCAACACAAATATAATCTGTGGTCACTTAATAAAAACAATGTTTTCATGCTTCTTTAATCAATCGAAGCTACAGTTTGTATGTATTAATAATACTACATAGTCCTTGGGCCAAACCCCAAAATCTCACATATCGCTACCACCTGGGATGGCAAATTCTAGTTGGGATTTTTTTATTCCTATACATCCCTAGATATTATTTTTGTATGATAGACCTTCCTGAGGCCCAGCTAAATTGGGGTTATCAGCTGCTAAAGTTACCACCCCCCATTGAAAAATGGCATTTTAGACACATGTGCATATCTTGGTATTGGCTCACGTTCAGGGCATATTACAATGTTTTATATTTTATGTTTGGTATCATTTTTAAGGGGACACTTTGAGCTTTCATTCGAGCCCTTTGGTGACTATGTATGATAAGTACAGTGGTCACTGGAGCTCTTCAAACCTTTAATAACCTTTTTTTTCTCACAATTTCCGCCTAAACCATATATTTTCTTTTAGTTCTGTGGCATCAAGAAACATCAGAGACACAAAACACAACAACTGGAATACTGACATGACCCTAAGGATTCAGGAAATGTATAATTTACCCATAGTATTTCATTCTGGGGTGGTCATTTTCAGCCTTATCTTAAACAAGCACTTTTTATGAGAAATAGACCGGTCAATAGGCATATAAGAAAGAGTACCACTAAACCTCCCTAAACATTGATACAAAGGGGTTTTCAATAGATTCTGGTACCTTTAGGCATGCTTGAGAACATCCCAAATATCCAGGAAAATATACTTAGCAGAAAGGCATAATTTTCAAGATGCCATCCAAGATGGTCATGCAGTTCTGGGCAAGAACCATGCAGTGTTTTGCATTCAGTACAAATATGTAATTTCTGCCTATTGTAAAAAGGAGACCACTTCTAGGAGAGGAGACTGCATCTATAGCTGTATGAGACCACTGTACTGTATCTAGAAACCACTGTACTGTACTGAATATATTGGAAGTGGTCTGTAGACCACTCTACTGCATCTGTAGACCACTGTAGTGCATCTGTAGACCACTCTACTGCATCCGTAGACCACTCTAGTGCATCTGTAGACCACTGTAGTGCATCTGTAGACCACTCTAGTGCATCTGTAGACCACTCTAGTGCATCTGTAGACCACTCTACTGCATCTGTAGACCCCTCTACTGCATCTGTAGACCACTCTACTGCATCTGTAGACCACTGTAGTGCATCTGTAGACCCCTCTACTGCATCTGTAGACCACTCTACTGCATCTGTAGACCACTGTAGTGCATCTGTAGACCCCTCTACTGCATCTGTAGATCACTCTAGTGCAGACCACCACACTGTATCTATTGCTATCTGAGACCACTTTACTGTATCTAGAGACCACTGTATTGTGTATATATACCACTGTACTGCATCTATAGCTATATGAGACCACTGTATTGCATCTAGACCACTGTGCTGCATCTATATCCCACTGTACTGAATCTATAAACCACTGTACTGCATATATAGACCATTGTACTGCATCTAAAGACCACTGTACTGCATCTATAGACTAGCTACTGTATCTATAGACTGCTGTACTGTATCGATAGACCACTGTAGTGCATCTGTGTAGACCATGTAGTGCATCTGTAGACCCCTGTCGTGATCTGTAGACCCCTCTAGTGTGTCTGTAGACCCCTCTAGTATGTCTGTAGACTACTGTCTTGATCTGTAGACATCTCTGGACACTGATACTGCATCTGTAGACCCCTCTACTGCATCTGTAGACCACTCTAGTGCATCTGTAGACCACTCTAGTGCATCTGTAGACCACTATACTGCATCTGTAGACCACTCTACTGCATCTGTAGACCACTATACTGCATCTGTAGACCACTCTACTGCATCTGTAGACCACTATACTGCATCTGTAGACCCCTCTACTGCATCTGTAGACCCCTCTACTGCATCTGTAGACCCCTATACTGCATCTGTAGACCACTGTAGTGCATCTGTAGACCACTCTACTGCATCTGTAGACCCCTCTACTGCATCTGTAGACCACTCTACTGCATCTGTAGACCCCTCTACTGCATCTGTAGACCCCTCTACTGCATCTGTAGACCACTGTAGTGCATCTGTAGACCACTCTACTGCATCTGTAGACCCCTCTACTGCATCTGTAGACCACTCTACTGCATCTGTAGACCACTGTAGTGCATCTGTAGACCCCTCTACTGCATCTGTAGACCACTCTAGTGCATCTGTAGACCCCTTTACTGCATCTGTAGACCACTCTACTGCATCTGTAGACCACTGTAGTGCATCTGTAGACCACTCTACTGCATCTGTAGATCACTCTACTGCATCTGTAGACCACTCTAGTGCATCTGTAGACCACTCTACTGCATCTGTAGATCACTCTACTGCATCTGTAGATCACTCTACTGCATCTGTAGATCACTCTAGTGCATCTGTAGATCACTGTACTGCATCTACCGAGCCTTTGTGGCGACATAGTCATGTTAAATGTGCTTTATATATACATGTTTAAAGCTGTGTTGAGTTGAGATGCAGTATAGTGGTCTATAGATACAGTACAGTGGTCAATGTATGTGGTCTACAAATGCAGTACAATGGTCTATACATGCAGTACAGTAGTTTATAGATTCAGTACAGTGGGATTGGATGCAGCACAGTGGTTTATAGATTCAGTACAGTGGGATATAGATGCAGCACAGTGGTCTAGATGCAATACAGTGGTCTCATATATGCAGTACAGTGGTCTCATGTAGCAATAGATGCAGTACAATGGTATATATACAATACAGTGGTCTCTAGATACAGTAAAGTGGTCTCATATAGCAATAGATACGGTGCGGTGGTATATATACAATACAGTGGTCTCTAGATACATTAAAGTGGTCTCATATAGCAATAGATACAGTGGGGTGGTCTAGATACAGTACAGTGGTTTCTAGATACAGTACAGTGGTCTCATACAGCTATAGATGCAGTCTCCTCTCCTAGAAGTGGTCTACTTTTTACAATAGGCAGAAATTACATATTTGTACTGCATGCAAAACACTGCATGGTTCTTGCCCAGAACTGCATGAGATAGGCATACATTTGGCATGTCTGTACAGGAGAGGCTTGTAGGTATCCATGTAACCCATTTTCATTCACATATATTGAGGTGACAGCTCAAGGGACCATTTGGAAAATGGTGATGGTCGTTTTTCCCTCGCCAAAATGTTGTCTTAACTTTGAATCATTAGGTATTTAGCCCCCTTCCCGACAAGGTAGCATGACAAGGTTGGTCCCATTGGAAACCTGAGGTTGTACGTCTAAATTTGAGTGTTCCACAGTCTCCGAAAGACAGTCTCGCCGGCGTTCCAGCCAGCCATCCCGCAGGTCTCATAGGGTTAATAAAACATTGAAAAAAACACACTTGGGACCACTTTTTTTCTTGGGATCATCAAAATCCCAATATTAGAGGTCCTATGGATGCTAAACATCAAAACTAGAAAAAAAAATAAGCAGTCGCGCGTGGACCCCTCCTAGGGCCTCTACTACTTCAGCTTTGATTCCTGAAAAAACTGCTCCACCACCAAATAGGCCACACCCACTTCATCAACTACTTTAATTGGACACAGGTTTGTTTAATTTATTAAAAAAAGGAGCAGTGTGATGTCCAAAAAGTGTGTTATATAACTTTTAATATGTTGTTGGCTATGAATGAAAATCCGCCTATAGAGAAAAATAACAACATGTCAAAAAATATAAAAAGCTGCTCCTATGGAAAGTCTATCATATTTTTATTTACTTATATTGGCCCAAAAAACAATTTAGTATAGGTAAGGTTTTGCCAACTTTTTGGTAGCGATATCTCGTCTGGCCCAAGGACTAACATTTCTGTTTATAAAACAGATCAAAACATTAATGATAAAATGTACACATTTAGAGAGCTTGGGTCAAAGTTCAAATGACTACACTTATTTTAACACTTATGTCTGCTCATTCAGAGGTTAAAATCCATACCAGTTTAATTGTTTACAGCAAATTCTGATTTACGCTTAGTCTTAGTCTTTTGAATAACACATTATTTAGTTTTAGTCCTATTTTTGGCAAATTGTTTAGTCTTAGTCTAGTCTTAGTCGACTAAATATCAAAATAGTTTTAGTCTTAGTCAACAAAATGAATAACACATAAATAAGGCTATAGTCCTCCCTGCACCTGGCGTAGGTTTGAATCAGACCCAAGGCTCTTTACTGCATTGGTTCTCAAAGTGGGGTCCGGGGACCCCTCGGAGCCCCTAGAGGGGTCCCAAGGGGGTCCCCAGAAAAAGTAGTTAATACAGCATCACAATCATTTTAACCACTTTATCCATGTATACGTTGGCTATTCAAAAATAGCAGATTATAAATACTTATTTATAATGCATATCTGCTATTTTTGAACTTTTAAAAAGTATTGGGACATTTTTTATTATTTTAACACTTCTCTTCTGGGGGTCCCTGGCACAAAACATTTTCAGATGGGGGTCCGTGGCCAAATAGCCTACAATTTGGGGTCTTTGACATGAAAACGTTTGAGAACCACTGCATGGCATAGCACATAGCATCGCAATGCAACACATTGTGAGCTTGTGGATCGGGTGATTTCACTATTTAAAACAAAAAAAAAACATTATTATCTAGTAATAATTAATACAATTAATCAAACAATTACATTTGTTTGATTAATTGTTGCACCCAGAAAAAGAAAAAAAAAGATAACACAAAAGAAAGGTACATGATCCAATACCGTCTTAAACAATAAGTAAATACTTGTATTGTGATTCAGCAGATACACAGCTACAGTAGTGCAGAGGAGCTTTTCTCTTTTCTCTTCTTTTCACTGGAAACAGCAGAGAGACAGAAATGTATTCAATGAGCTGTTACGTTAATGGCTTGCACACACACACACACACACGCACACGCACACGCACACGCACACACACACACACACACACACACACACACACACACACAGACAAAAAAAAGAAAGAAAGAAAGACAAACATGTCTTGTTGTACTCACTCAACACATTGCAGTCTGCGAATAACCCAGTCCTTAGAGGGATCAGCGCACACGAAACCTCCCCGAGTGTGGAATCTGCATGAGACAGGATAAGATGTATTCTTGAACATATTTTCAGATGGGGGTCCGCGGCCAAATACATATTAATTTGGGGGTCCTTGACATGAAAAAAAGTTGGAGCACCGCTGTTCTAGATCTAGTCCAATCACCTGTGTGTTAATGAGTGGGGAAACAATTAAAACCTCTTCATATGCAGTATACTGCATGTGTACAAATTAATGAATTGAAGAGAGTAGAGTTCTATAGTTCTGTAAAAATGGAACCAACTGGAAGTTGTTAATAAAACTCTTTAACAAATGTAAACAAATCACAGCAAATTGAGTGCAAATCACAGCAAATGTAGTCTACCAAAACATCATGACCACACCCAATCAGTAGCCAGCAGCATTACACATCACCTTTGGCCCTGTTTGGCCTAGCTCAAACCTACCCTGAAGTGGGGCCAAAATTGGAACCCTTTCCGGCCCTCTTTGGCCCCACTAGCCCACTTTGGCCTTGGTCCCTGTATATGGAAATGATGGCCCAAGCAGGCGGTGTGGTGTGTGGTGCAGGGACTGGTATGTGTAAACACAGCCATAGGCTACTATGTGTGAACTGAGGATGATGTAATAACTCACATGACAGCAGTGATGTCACAGGAGTTGTTGATGGTCTGCAGGGTGTAATCTGTCAGCCGGCCGCACCGCAGCGGCTGCCGCCGGTACCTCACACAACAGCTCGCTGCAAAACACACGTGTACAACATGCACACAGACACACACACATGGGTAAGAAGTGAGCAATTTTGTGTCACTGTGCATTTCGCAGATTGTTAGAGGATTCAAATGTGTTTTTACCAAAACAGATTTGAATCAATGAATGGCCTGGTATGCCAATCTGTTTGTTTCCCTATTTTATTATTACAGTATGTCTATTTAACTTCATATTCTATTTCATACATGAAAATAGGCTACGCTTTAATCACATTTGATTTATACATTTAAGAAAGAAATGAGCAATAAACATTAAAACCGTTCAGATTAAAAACACATCAATCTAGGGCCACAGACCATGCAATTGACTATGAAGGGGTGCCTTGGTTTGAAAACATTTGGTAAGCACGTTATTAGACTAGACATAATCTGATACCTCCAAACACAATAGCGCTTGGATATCAAATGAGTGTAGCAGTAATAATTAGTTACAATTGTGCACTTTATTGATTTGCTTTGTGGTCAGTGGGAAATGTGTGTGCCCACATTTCCCACTGACCATAAAGCAAATCAATAAAAGAAAAACGTCTTCCAATCTGAGAGTTTTGGCTCAACACCACTACCATCCCTCACCTGATTGAGTGATGGTGATGAGGCTAGAGAGGATGAGGAGGACGCTCACAGCTGCCAGGAGTCTGGTCTTGGCTCCACAATTGGTCGGCTTGCCCATGTCTCTGTGTGTGCTTCCAGGGCCCAAAGTGTCTGTATGTGTGTGTGTGTGTGTGCGCGCGCGCTGCCTGTGGGTGTGCAGAGACAGCCTCGACCAGTTCCTTAAGTAGGTCGTAGCTGGGGTTTTCCGCGGCAGGACAGGATTGTGTAATGCCATGTGGAGTGATGCAGATCACAATGAATGGCATGACAGAAAGAGGGAGAGAGAGAGAGAGAGAGAGAGAGAGAGAGAGAGAGAGAGAGAGAGAGAGAGAGAGAGAGAAGCAAGTTGAAGGATCACATCAGATGAGGGGTGGTTGTGTGTGCACGTGTGCATATTCTTGTATATAACATATTTTGAAATAAGGGTTAGGTGTGTGTGTGTGTGTGTGTGTGTGTGTGTGTGTGTGTGTGTGTGTGTGTGTGTGTGTGTGTGTGTGTGTGTGTGTGTGTGTGTGTGTGTGTGTGTGTGTGTGTGTGTGTGTGTGTGTGTGTGTGTGTGTGTGTGTGTGTGTGTGTGTGTGTGTGAACATGAGTAGATCAGGTAACAGGTTTGTGGTATTTGGTCTTCATGGGGGGGAGTGGAGTGATGCAATTGTGCAAGTGTGTGTGTGTGTGTGTGTGTGTGTGTGTGTGTGTGTGTGTGTGTGTGTGTGTGTGTGTGTGTGTGTGTGTGTGTGTGTGTGTGTGTGTGTGTGTGTGTGTGTGTGTGTGTGTGTGTGTGTGTGTGTGTGTGTGTGTGTGTGCATATGTGTGTGTGTGTGTGTGTGTGTGTGTGTGTGTGTGTGTGTGTGTGTGCACGTATTGAGAACGTCAGGGTTTAAGGGATATTTTACTTTAAAACATGTTGGGGTCATTTTATCGTCTACTCAGGCTTTTGTGATCACCGCAGACAGTTTTTAAGTTGCTTTATTCAGTATTTAGATAACTTGATATTCATTGTCTCAGACACGCCCCCTTCCTATACAACCCCATTGTAACTTCAAACTAAATTTTAACCATAATAGATTCATCGAAAACATCCGTCCTTGGTTCTGTTGACTGATATATTATCCTTCTAATGTGTGAGTGGGCCGTGTTTTTTCAATTACTTTGAAAAACACAGCCCCCTCACACACTGGAAGGACAATATTAGTCACCAGAACCCAGGACGGGTGTTTTCAATTAACATAAAATAGAGTTTGAAGTTGCAATGGCTTTGTATAGGAAGGGGGCATGTCTGATAACATTAATATCAAATATCTAAATACTGAATCAAGCAACTTAAAAACTGTCTTGGGCCCGTACAAAAGCCTGAGTAGACGATGGAATGACCCCAAACATGTTTGAAAGTGAAATATCCTTTTAATCTGTACTTTGTTGCACGACCCTTTTGAAAAGTGTTGTTTGTTTTTCATTGTTTTCGTTATTTTGCCAAGCAACATGGTCATGTGACATCGTATAATTTAGACTTAAACTCTGGCCTCCCCAGGGTCTAAAGAAGTTGCTAAGAAGATAAGATGGGTACAATGAAAAGCAGCAGGACTCTGGGGCCCTCCCAGGACTGCAGCTGAGAGCCACAGTGATTTGGGGTTATGTTGTAAGGGTTCAGCTGATGCTCAGTTCCAAATAGATCAGTGGTTCTCAAACATTTGAATTTGAAGGACCCCCATAACTCGGAGTGTACAAATGGAATCAAACGGACCCCAGCAACTTACGGGTCCAATTAGTTCCATTTGTACACTCTCCACATTTATGGTTGAAATAATGTTAATATGATGTTGTATGACTATGATGTCAAATCTTTTGATACATTTCAGGATTTACTGTTTTAAAAACTGCATTTTAAACTATGTATCCTGCCATGTCAAATGTATTGAATGAAACCTGAAATGGAGTATGATGTATTAGGGTTCTCTTAAACTAAAACAAACTCTTAAACTAAAACAAACACTGACTGTTTATCTTTAGCACATTGGTTACAGTGTAACAGGGCTTATGGAAGGTCAACAGAACTTCTTAAGGCGATGTTTACAATTGTCCTTATCTTGAAAAACTCCTATGCCTTATCTCTCATGCAAACTACTTGCCATGACGCATTCATTGACCAGTCCATACGTGGCCAATAAACATCGGTGTTTCTCTGCTCTGAGTTTGACTCAACTATGTATAATGACTCCAGCATTCATTCCATGTATCTGCTCATCCAGGAAACTGATGGTGTGGCTTCCACTGTGCTAAAGAGCATGTTGACAGTATGCAAGTTATTTTATAGTACTCTAGCCTTGTCTAAAAATAGCAACAAAGTGGATGTGCTAAAAATAGATTGGAGTTTAGCAAAGGGGAGGAGCTGTGCTACAGGTACGTGTGGAATGCATATTTATGTGCGCTCTTCCTTATGACGACACAGGTTGATAAGACTATTTCCGTGATGATGCAAGACTGCCAGTGGTGGAAGAAGTACTCACATTCTTTAATCACTAAATAACTTATTTGTTTAACAAATAACATTTTATTTTATCCAATCTGTACGGTAGAGTATGTTAATACAGTATAACTTATACAATAGGCTATATGCACAGCAGCCATTTTGGAGAAAAACTCCACAGGTGTTACCAATGACACTAATGAAGGCTCTGTTCAATTCTGGTCAAACAGAGTCAGGTTGCTGATATTGTGCATGCTGGCTCACTAGAAATACTAGTGGGTCTCAAAGTGTGGTCCAGGGACCCTCATGGTTCCTTGAGAGGGTGTAACTCTGTGAGTGTACAAATGGAACCAAATGGACCCTCCCGGGTCCATTTGGTTCCATTTGTACACTATCAGAGTTATGGGGGTCCTTGAAATTAAAAAGTTTGAAAACCACTGTGCTACACTAAACGGATCAGAGCCTTCATTAGTGTCATTAGTAACACCTGTGAAGGAAGCAAGGAAGGGGCCCAATTTCTGTCCAATATGGCTGCTGTGCATAGAGCCTATTGGGGTGGTTGCATGTTGTCTCCCTGCTCTTCTATTGAGACATTTAGCTCGTGTCAAAGGTCATGTCTCACCTAGACACAGGATCTGACACACATTTTGACCTGATGGTCAAGATTCAATGTATCCCCTGAGCAAGCAGGCCGGCTCTATTTGCTCAATCGTACAAATGTCAGCACTTGCGCAGGAAACCGGGTTCAAATCCGGGGTAGAAGACGGAAGTTACAGTACATAGTGTTGCTTTAAGTAAAACTCTCATCCCACAATGTAGACTAAATACTATGTTACAAGTAAAATGCGAGGTATTCAAAATGTAGTTGAGTAAAAGTGCAAAAGTATTGGCATCAAAATATCCTTAAAGTGCCAAAAGTAAAAGTACTCATTATGCAGAATGTCCTATTTCATAAGTTTTCACATGTATAACATGTACATATATCTTTTGCGGATATACAAGCTCACAACACATCACTTTGTGATGTGTTGTGAGCTTGTAGATTGGCTCTTTTCAAATAGCTGAAGCATATATAATGTTGAGGTGGTTAATGTATGTGTTCTAATAATGATAACATTTTTTTTTAAAGTAACTAGTAACTTAAGTTTTCAAATAATTGTACTGGAGTAAGAAGTACAATATTTGCCTCTGAGATGTAGTGGAGTAGAAGTAAAAGTATTGAACATTGGAAATATTCCAGTAAAGTAAAAAATACCTTCAAATTGTATTTAAGTACAGTACTTGGGTACATTTACTTAGTTACTTTCCACCACTGAAGACTTGCAAGGTGGAGACAAGGACATTAGGATAAGGTAACATTAGGTGACATTAGAATGGTACAAAGCATGCTGATTGGCTGGTGGTGATGTTGGGGGGCGGGAAATCCAGTTTACTATGCTACAGTACCCATAGTTCACCCTGCAGCAACACCATCACATTCCAGATGCCAAGTTACAGCAATGGCCTACTGTAGGCCTATCTATACTTTGTTATAGCAAATGCTCCACAACAACAGACGTACCCACAACATAACAGGGGTTCCACTGCTCCAGTGAACGTTGTTTGCATGTGCAGATAGCTGCTCTTATATCATAATTATTGGTGGTGGTGGCAGTACTAATAACCTGAGCCTGGGATTATCAAATCCTGTGTTGACGATCACACAATTGCATGCACTTTTTAAACCAAATAAGACCAGAACCAGACAATGAATTAGAAGGTTTAATTATTACAGTCTGCTTGAGGTGTAATTCAGCTTTAAGAGGTAGTGCACACACATCCGTGGCCCAGGTGCAAGACAAACAAAGAATTATAATACAAGGAAAAGAGTCCTTTGTGTTCGTCAACATATCGGCCTGTTCAGACCTTCATCAGGACATATACAAGGGAATGGGCATATACACACAAACGTTTATATACTGTAGGGCACATCTATACGCATGTGGGGCGGCAGTGGCTCAGGGGTAGAGTGGCCGGTAGAGCGGCCGGATGTTCGATCCCGGGCTCCCCCAGAGTTAGTGTCGAAGTGTCCTTGAGCAAGACACTGAACCCCTAATTGCTCCCGATGAGCAGGTTGGTGCCTTGCACGGTTTCCTCCGCCATCGGTGTGTGAATGGGTGAATGTAATGCACAATCTATGTAAAGTGCTTTAGATAAAAGCGCTATATAAATGCACCATTTACCATTTACGCACTGATAGGCTCACCCCAATATGGGTAAGTGAGGTCACAGTCAACTCAACAGTAGGCTAGCTTTGCATAAAGTAAAAAGCAGATATAAACAGTGTGTATCCAAATAGCAATAAACAAATATACAAATATACATTTAAAGTATCCCAAGACTACTACATTTATTTATACATGTAAAAAAAAAAAGGGGGACACGGTGACACGCTAGAGTATCATGAAGTGTTTTTTGTTTGAACAGGGTCTAAATAGGGGGATTGTCACTAGAATGCCTCCACATAATAGACTCATAATAGTATTTTTTTTTTGGGGGGGGGGGGATATGTCAGCTCTAAAAGCGTACTCTATTACAAGTGTCCTGAAGGTGTATGGAACACTAATAGACAGAACACAAGTAAAAAAAAACAACAGCATTTGTGTAACGAAACAAGAGACAATATCTGACAGGCCAGGGCTCAAGATAAACCTGAATGTCCCTGCAATTATCCACAACACCATGTCCTATACTGCTGCACCAGGGGAAGGGAAATCCTGTCACCAGCACCCTATCTAGTAGCAGAGAAGTAGAGAATCTAGTAGCAATGCACAGCTTAACTAAACATATATCAATAAGCTGAAAGTTGAGTCATCAGTTGAGAATCTAGTAGCAATGCACAGCTTAATAATTTAACTCTTAACAAAAAACATATTTTTGG
Organism: Gymnoscopelus microlampas; assembly: GCF_963454915.1. Taxonomy (NCBI): domain Eukaryota; kingdom Metazoa; phylum Chordata; class Actinopteri; order Myctophiformes; family Myctophidae; genus Gymnoscopelus; species Gymnoscopelus microlampas. The sequence goes on along the minus strand of NC_139959.1, from coordinate 30,348,873 downwards.
TAACTGTATCTAAAGTGGAATTCCAATAAGCTTCCTCTTGAGGAGTAAGGAGTCTATGTCTCCCCCCTGGGTGGCAATGTGACACGCTCAATGCCTATGCATTTCAAAGAGGAGATGCAATGTTGGGCTTGGTGAAAAAATAATGCCACAGGATTTCTAAAATCCTTAGTCCTAATGTCACTCCTGTGTTCCGAAATCCTAGTTTCCAGGGGTCTCAGTGTCTTGCCAATATAGGCCAGCCCACATACCAATTTTATCATACAGATAGGGTGATTAAATGTCTTTTATTACAGGGTGATTACATTGTATTTATATACACAATGCCCCCCCCCACCCACACACACAAACACACACACACACACACACACACACACACACACACACACACACACACACACACACACACACACACACACACACACACACACACACACACACACACACACACACACATACACACGGCACCAACGTGGATGAAGCAAGTGAAAACAAACAAACGTGTCACGCAAGCACACACGCTCACGACACAAATCAAACATCACCGACACAAATCAAACACGCGCGAGCAAGCAGCACCGACACATGCTTTGGACGATGTGCAGAGAAAACGGATTGGAAAGTAAATAGACAACTTCATTCATTAGAATGCCTCCACTCGTCATTTTTAATCATTCACCTACAAGCACAAACAATCAGGTGCACTTGTCATTGGTCAAAAGCCAGTGACCTCACGGGAGTGAGGGCTCAGGAATATTAGCCCTAATGGGGATTGCAATGTGATGCATTCTATAACAACTGCTTGGTTGGGGGGGGGGGGGGGGGGGGGGGGGTAGTAAGTATCAATACTGCAATGTCCCATTTGACAAGTTCAAAATGTTTAAATACTTGATCCACCGGCTCACAATGCGTCGCATTGCGACATATTGTGAGCTTGTAGAACGGCTACTTTCAAATGGCGGAAATATGTATAAGGCCGAAGTGGTTAGTGTGTTTTGTAATAATAATCGAAATGTACAAAGTAACAAATAACTAAAATTGTAGTGGAGTAAAAGTACAATATTTTCCTCTGAGATACATCTCAACGTACTTCCATGTACTTTTTCCATGTCTTTCTAAATGAAGTACTTTGTGTATGCTCCAAGCAGCAACACTTTTGTCCCTTCAGGAGGCCTGTGCAATTGACTCAGCAGCCATTTTGGAAATAAATTGGGCCCCTTTCTTACATTCTTAACAGGTCTTAACAATTATACTAACTAGAGGTTTGGGCCGCTTTGCGGCCCTCACAACTAGATGTTTTTTCACCTTGAGTGGTCCTCCTCTCCTCTCCTCCCCCTCCTCTCCTCTCCTCCCCTGCTCTCCTCTCTTGGCTCACTGGAAACTCTGCTACACTAGAGGGTCTCACTGGGTGCGTTTACATGCACAATATTTATTCATTCAGAATGAACTCATTCCGAATAGAAATGTATACCCAACTGTTTACATGGCACCTGAATAAAAGTATTCCTGTTCCTCAATCGTTTACATGAGCAAAGCATTCATTCGGAATAGAACTCTGGTCATGCGCAGAGTGCTTCGGGCCAGGATGGGGGCGGGGGACGGGGGGAGGGGGCGGGGGTGTTTGACAGGTAAACATATTTATTATTTACCTCTGGCAGCCTTGGTAATGAATAATAACAATTAAGTCACGGCTGCCAGAGAGAAATAATAACAAGCCACAGCTCACAATCAATCAAAGCTGCCAGCTATATAGGTAAATGAGGAAGAAGAGAAGAGAGACAATAAAACAAGTTAAGAGAGAGAAGGTAGAGAGAAGGTTTGATAATGGAAGCACACCGCATCCTGGCTACGGCCATTGGTCTGCTATTGATGAGTTTAATGCAGCAAAATCAGCTCCTGTTATATTTGCTGCTGACCCGGAGGAGGAGCCGGTCGGCGGAGAACTACGGGCGTCTGCGACTTGGGCTTGGAGCGCCAGACTCCACATGGCTTGCGCCTCTCCCCCCCCCATCCAGAAGCACCAGGGGGCAATGGATGAAGGTCCGCAGTAAGGACTGGTGGGAGCGGATTGTGCTCACGGAGTACACCGACGCCGACTGGAAGCAGGACTTTCGCATGACCAGACGGTCCTTTGTTAAACTGTGCGCCTTGATGGAGAGCTATATGGCCCCAGATGACGCGACAGTCAGAGCCCCAATCCCCCTCATGATGCGCGTGGCCATAGTCCTGTATAAACTTGGGAGCTGCGGGGAGTACCGACTTGTGGCCAACCAGTTTGGGATCCACAAGTCGACTGTGAAAAAGTTCCTATACATGTTCTGTAAGGGCATGATGGCCGGGCCGGTTAGACAGCTCATACGTGTACCAAGTGATGAAGAGGCAGTGGAGATAGCGGGATTTACGGGGTTTACGCATGTCTACGTCACCGCGCTAGCCAATGACACATGCGCAAAAGAACAAATGTATACCAGTCTGATACCAGTGCGTTTACATGGGCAATGTAGCCCGATTCTATCGGTATATACCAGCCCTTCAAACCCGAATGAAATTTCATTCGGATCAGACCGGTATGGCCATACCGATGCGTTTACATGAGCATTTCTATTCTGAATGAGCATTCATTCCGAATTGAAGTGGAATAAACCTGTCCATGTAAACGCAGCCACTGTGTCCTTGAAGGGGTTCAAAATGGCCCCCTATGGGTCTGTAACTTACGGGTCCATTTGGTTCCATTTGTACAGTACACTCTCAGAGTTATGATGGTCCTTGAAATTAAAACATTTGAGAACCACTGTGCTACACCAAATGGAACAGAGCCTTCGTTAGTATCATTGGTAACACCTGTGAAGGAAGTAAGGAAGGGGCCCAATTTATTTCCATGGCTGCTGTGAGCCAATAGGGCAAGTGGAAGCTGGTGTTCCGTTATGCAGAGTGGCAGCATTATTTGGTGTCAGCCCTGGTACCATTTCCAAACTTAGGACCAAGTTCTGTGAGACTTGTGAAGTCAAAGGAAGACAACTCCCCAAGAAGACCGGTTCCTCACCCTTGCGTCACTGAGGAACCGTAGGCTTTCTTCCAGAGATTTACAGGCAAGATTTGCACAACGGTACAACAGACAGATGTCAAAGTTGCAGGACCCATGCTCAGGTGCCAGTCACACATCTATGACTGGCACACGGTGTGTGCTGGCAGATCGCTCAAAATGAGAGCGATTACCAACAGAAGCATATTGGAGGACTTTGGCGCTACCCACACGTTTAGCTGTGTTGCTCATTCCACGATGAAAATGATATATAATACAATACCAATTGGTATTATTGAAGGGGAGAAATAATCGACCAAAGTCAAGTTTCCGAACTCTTTGTGAGGAGTTGTATAATACAGAACACTCCCATACACGCACCAACTTTCCTTGCAAAGATCAAATTAGTGGAAAGCACCCTCTTGAACTGGGTTCTCATAGTAACTGAGTGACATGGAGCCATGCAAGCGCGCTCCATTCACCCACACACACACACACACACACACACACACACACACACACACACACGCACACAACAATGAAGGCCGTGAACCCTCCTCTTTCCCGGCAATGACTCTCCCGGCAATGACTCAGGTGTGTCCAATATAATACAATACGATGCATTCATAGTCCCAGACAGTCTCTCCTTCAGACATCCAGAATCTCACTGTTTGTCCTCTCTGGTAAAATGAGGCTGTTCTCTGCTCTTCTGTTGGCTCTCCTCTGGCTGAACGTTATGGCCGCCACCACCACTCAGGCTCAGGCAGCAGGTAAGAAGAAGTTTGCTTTCAGTAAAGTGAGTCTAAATATCTTAAACGTCACACTAAGTGTGACAGAGAAAACATATTTTTTTATGTAGACTTTAACGGACAGGGATAAAAGTATGTTATCACTTTATCCTTTGCCTAGCAAAGGATAAAGTGATAACATACTTTTATCAGGTCCTTGTGTTAGGAGTTAGGACCTTTGTCCTAACACAAGGTCAAGTCAAGCTCTATGCATACTGGCCGCACACTAGGCTCTATGCACAGCAGTCATATTATCTCTTCCTTCACAGGTGTTACCAATGATACTAATGAAGGTTCTGTTCCATGTAGTGTAGCACAGTGGTTTCCACGACCCCCATAACTCTGAGAGTGTACACATTTTATTTTTTTTATTTTTCATTTATACACTCTCAGTTACACACCCGTAAGGGGCCAGGACCCCAACTTTAGACCCATTGGTGTAGCAAAGTGATGGAACAGAGCCTTCATTAGTATCATTGGTAACACCTGTGAATGTCTTCATAATATGGCTGCTGTGAATAGAGCCTCTTATACCTGTATACTGTGAGGTATATGTATACCTTGTAGGCCTACACCAAGCAAAAGACAGGCAAAAAAACAGGGTGCACACAAGTTCAAACCCACGCGTATGGGGCATCAGAGTCTGGCTGTCTTGGAATCTAAAAGGTTCCTGGTTCAGTCAGTCCCTGCCTGGCTTCTCCTGGCTGCTTGTGTCCTTGAGCAAATCGCATTGATGGTTTCCTCCGCCATTGGTCTGTGAAAGGATGAATATAATGACCTTTGTACAAAAACATATTTTGAAAAATACGACTTAAGACTTCTTCTAAACCTCTTGCTGTGTGTGTGTGTGTGTGTGTGTGTGTGTGTGTGTGTGTGTGTGTGTGCGTGCGTGCGTGTGCGTGTGCGTGTGCGTGTGCGTGCGCGTGCGCGTGCGTGCGTGTGTGTAGGTGTAGCACCACGTGGCTGTTGCACTGCCTTCTCCAAACTGCATGCAGTGAGTTCTCTGCAGAAACGAAGGGGCTCAGTGACATGTGTCGAGCAGACCATCAAGGAAGGATGCAACATTAACGCAGTGTGAGATGCTCGCTCTCTCTCTCTCTCTCTCGCTCTCTCTCTCTCTCTCTCTCTCTCTCTCTCTCTCGCTCTCCTTCTGAGACGTTCCACATTTTGGTAGAATTCAGTAGAATTCAGAGTCCATAAATTTCAATTCACAAGCCCAACTCATCAACCTCATCACAGCAAAAAATGTATCAATTTAACCCTGAGAGTGTAAAAATGTACCCATTAGGTTATCCTTGAGATTGCCCCTTTACTCTTTTTTTTGGTTTTGACCTTCTGTTCTCTTGTTCCTCTTCTTTACATGTTCGATTGTCTTTGCTGATGTTGCTAATAGGCTCTATGCACAGCAGCCATTTTGGAGAAAACTTGGGCCTCTTCCTTACTTCCTTCACAGGTGTTATCAATGATTCTAACGAAGGCTCTCTTCCATTTAGTGTAGCACAGTGGTTCTCAAAATTCAAAATTTTCAGGGACCCCATTACACACGACCATGAGGGTCCCTGGACCACACTTTGAGACCCACTGATGTAGCAGGGTGTTTCCAGTGAGCCAACATGCGCAATATCTGCACCCTGACTCTGTTTGACCAGAATGGAACACAACCTTAATCAGCATCACCTGTGAAGGAAGCAAGAAGTGGCCCAATTTGTTTCCAATATGGCTGCTGTGCATAGAACCTATTGCGAATATCGTCGATGTCGGGTGGAACCTTTGTTCCAATGGATCCAATGTAGTTATTATTTAATTGTTCAATATTTATAAAATCCCATGGACAATAAAAGTGAATAAATAGCGGATCTACAAGCTCACAACACGTTTCACCATGACGCACTGTGAGCTTGTAGATTGGCTATTTTACTCTTATACGATGAAGTAGGGCATTCATTTCTTTCTGCCCGACAGCAACGATACAGTATATGAGAGACTAATAAGAAGTGAATGTGGTGCTATAGGTGACCGAATGTCCATATATGGTGCTAAAGGTGTTTGTTTTTTGTTCATTTGTGTTTCAGGATTGTGACATTGAAAAAGCGCAAGCTGTGTGTGGATCCAACACTCAGAAAGATGCGCAGACTGCTCAAAACTCTGTGGTAAAACACACACACACACACACACACACACACACACACACACACACACACACACACACACACACACACACACACACACACACACACACACACACACACACACACACACACACACACACACACACACACACACACACAGAGAGCCTAATTCTAACACTAGTCTTAGCCCTAAACCTAAACCATATTCCAAAATACATTCCTATAAAAGAGTACGCACACGTGCATACACAACCATCCCGCATCTCATGTGATATCTTAATCTAATGTTGTGCTGCATGAATACTAAGGAAAACAGTGCAAGATCTGGGCATAAGATTGCCCCGCCGCCGCCCACACTTCATTTTAAGACCAACACAAGACACTCAAGAGCGCTAAACAGGCACAAGATCATTTTATATTTACACAACGGGGGTGTAATTGTTAAAAATGACACCTGTGCCATTCATGTGTGTTTCCGCGAGCGCTGCATATTGCGCCGGGCAGAAGTTATGGGCCCAGCTCAAGTTTCACTAAGAACAGTGGTTTAGAACAGGGGTTCTCAAAAATAGCAGATATACAAGCTCACAACGTGTCACTTTGTGCCGCGCTGCGAGCTTGCATATCTGCTATCTTGAAAGTAAATGTTCTAACACAAATCTTCTTCTCTGGGGGGGGGCAAATACGTATAATTTTGGGGGTCCTTGGCATGAAAAAGTTTGAGAACTACTGATTTAGAAGGCCTCAGGTTTTAATGGGTTAATCCATTCTATAGCAGCAGAATAATGTGGCCTCACCGGCTCTGTCACCTCCCCTGCAGCGCACCCAGACCCAGGAAACCCCAGAAGGCAGGAAGAAGCCAGCGTCTGCAGAAGACCCAGACATGAAGGCTCCAAAAATGACTTACAACACACACACACACACACACACACGCGCACGCGCACGCGCACACACACACACACACACACACACACACACACACACACACACACACACACACACACACACACACACACACACACACAAACAACATTTACTTGAGTAAAAGTGCAAAAGTATTGCCATCAAAATATACTTAAAAGTACCAAAAGTTAAAGTACTCGTTATGCAGAATGTTCCATTTCACAAGTTTTCAAAGGTATAAAATCATTTGAAAATAGCTGATCTACAACCTCACAATGTGTCGCATCACAACGCATTGTGAGCTTGTAGAGCGGCTATTTTCAAATGGCCGAAATGTATATAGGGCTGAAGTGGTTAATGTATGTTTTGTAATAATAATCAAAATCTACAAAGTAACTTGTAGCTAAAGTTTTCAAATAATTGCAGTGGAGTAAAAGCACAATATTTGCCACTGAGATGTAGTGGAGTAGAAGTAAAAGTACTGAAAATTGGAAATACTCCAGTAGAGTAAAAGTACCTCAAAATTGTACTTAAGTGCAGTACTTGAGTAAATGTACTTAGTTACTTTACACCATTGCAAACTACCAACATGTTCAGAGGCATCTTCCATAAAACTTGAAAAATGGTCTTGGATATTTCATAAAAGCAAACGTTAACGCCTCAATGTGTCAATTCTTCACCTGTTTTGGCGGTATGTAGAACAGCAGGAACAATATTACACACGGCTTCACGAATCACACATTAGGAATGTTTCAGTCAGTGAGTTTGTAATTCATCCTTAATCCATGGGCCCTGCACTGGCTCTGGCACCCTGCCAGGCACCAACGAGCCCACATGGCACGCACACCTATAACCAGTCTGCCACCATGGCGTCACCCCTGGCCTACATACTGTACGCCTAACCCATTAAGACCGGGAAGGGAACGCATCTGTGTCATTTTTAAGATGTCTTTGGCCATTCAAAAATAGCAGATCTATACAAGCTTGAAGATCTGCAATTATTTGGAAACAAATTGCGAAAATGTGTGCAAATCTTTTTTTTACATTTTTAACTTTTGCTTCTGGGGGTCCCTGGAACCAAATATTTTCAGACGGGGGTCCGCGGCCAAATATATATTTTTGGGAGGTCCTTGCAAAAGTTTGAGCATCACTGATATTATAGCAACGTTTTGCGTGTTTTTTTTAGGATTTAGAAGACATTTGTACAATCCCCAGAAGCAATAAGATTTGAGTTACAGACGTTTGCTTAAAATATATATATATATATATATATACATTCAAAGATTTGCACAAATTTTAACGATAGAAAAAAAAAAAGATCTACAGTGCCGCGCTATGAGCTTGTAGATCTAGTATTTTTGAATAGCCAAAGAAATCTATAAGTGACACACAGATGCGTTCCCTGTCTTAATGGGTTAAATGACAACAGGTGTACAGGAAGTAACATGACACCTTCTAGATAGTCAGGACTGGTTGAACAGAGGTACACTGTGGCAGGGACATTTTGTCAACCGTATAATAAGGATTACCAGAGTGCCTACTCTGGTAATCCTTATTATACGGTTGACAAAATGTCCAGGCACATGGGAGAACAGGTCCTGGGTTTTTGGTGAGACTTGGACACAATGTTTTTGGGGGAGAACTATAAGCACTATGTTTAGGGGATAACTTGTCCCATTCCCCCTTTGTACATTTTAGAACCCATTTCTATAAACTAATTACCTGTTGTACGGTACATGTTTTAAGCTTCTTATCAGTTATCGACTCATGTAACATTGTCCCACATTTTTAAGGACGTCTGGTCACTCTTAGTCATACATTTATATTTATGCTTATAATAATTAAACGTAATGCTCAAGACAAACATAAACAAAGATTTGCACAGGACCCACTTTGCAAAAGTGCTCGATTCACCTGTAGGCCCTGGGGAATATTTATTTACACACTTTGTACATATTTGCCTCATATTTCAAGGAGGGGAAACGTAGACAATAGACTGTAAACTATACCTGTCAACTTTCACCATCCTGTGGTTGCATAGTATTGTTGCAGCTACACTATCAACTTGATGGAGCGGACATGGAAACAGAGTAGCCCTAAGACAAGATGAATGAAATCAATGAAATATCTTTTAGCTTTAGGGACATGCTGTAAAAGTATAGCTAAAGACATGAAAACATTCCCATGCCATGTTTTGTGTCAGGTTAAAATATTGCTTCAATATCCATTTCTGTATTATAGCTAAATCACCTTTGGGGGTAGGTTTATATACAGGTATATATACCTTATATCATGGTTATGTAAGATATTGTATAATGATTATTGTTGTGTTTAACTATCACATTTTGTAGTTTGTGCTGTACCAACAAAGAATAAAACATTAAAGAGATTGACTTACCATTTATTTTTACAAAATTGAACACTTTGCTGTCCTATGTGAAAATTGTCTAGAGGGTGGGTGGACCAACCGTGGACCGCGATCACAAACGTTACGTAACATTTGGACCTGCGAGGCGCACCGTTGCTGTGATCCGCACCAAACTTGGCCATTTTCAGGGGTCTGTCAATCAGAATAGCCACACAAGGTGCCACACAAATCTAGAAAGCAAAACTCTAGTAATTATGAACTTAATGTTATATATGTTTGGACAAAATCTGTAGGAGTAGTATAAAAAAAAATGTTTCGCAAAAATTGGCCTACTGGTGGCGCTATAAAAGGCAGATGTGAAACATGCAGGGCAGATTCTGCTTGGCCTCTGTGGAGTACGCGTGCAAAGTTTCATGCCTGTCCGGTTATAGGTAAAAACGTGAATCTGCCTGTTATAGCGCCACCATGAGGCTGATTTGAAAAATGTAGGGTGGCATTTCACCCATGGCCTAGTGGCAATGTGGGAGCAAAGTTTCACGGCAATCAGACGCTGCATTCATGATTCGAGGCATTTTATTCAAAACTGGCCCCTACTGCAGTTTGGAAGCCAATCTTAGCCAATCAGGAAGGACAAAATCTGTAGGAGTAACAGCCAACAACGTGTTTTGCAAAAATCGGCCTCCTGGTGGTGCTATAACAAGCCGATGTGAAAAATGTGGGCTACTGGTTTTGCTCTGGCCTCCAGAAAGTGTGTGTGCACAGTTTCAAAACAATCGGTCCAACAGTGGCAGAGATGAGCTGTCCACAGATGGATGGACGAACACGCACGCACGCACGCACGCACACACACACACAAGGACGCATGGACAATACACAGTCTAAGCTTCGGCCTGGCGGAGAAAACAATATATCTCATCATAACACATTTTTTTCCGATCGGAAGCCCACCGGTCATACTGTAGTTTAGTTTCATGTATCTACAGTTGGACTATTTTGTTATAACTGTATTGGTGTATAGTTATGACATTGTAAAAATATAGATCAAGCTACAGTGGTTGTAAACATGGCACACCTGTGTCCTTGTTAATTAATGTTAGCATGTTATGAAGGCTCAATGGTCTCATTGGACCTTAAAATTAATCATCTTCCAACATTGCACCTGTTTCATCACCCCTGGGCCAGATGTCATCACCGGTAAACACACAACTCTATCTTTACTTGCCCGGCTCACGTTTAGTCACAGACGAGTCTACACAGCAAGTAGGTCTGTGTGTGTGTGTGTGTGTGTGTGTGTGTGTGTGTGTGTGTGTGTGTGTGTGTGTGTGTGTGTGTGTGTGTGTGTGTGTGTGTGTGTGTGTGTGTGCGTGTGCGTGTGCGTTTTTTTTTTAAATAAAATAAATAAATGGTGCATTTATATAGCGCTTTTATCCAATCTTTACATAGATTGTTTTTCCCGACACAGATGGCGGAGGAAACCATGCAAGGCACCAACCTGCTCATCGGGTCAGGGGTTCAGTGTCTTGATCAAGGACACTTCGACACTAACTCTGGGGGAGCCCGGGATAGAACCTTGCGGTTCCCATCCGACCGCTCTACCAGCCACTCTACCACTGAGCCACTGCCGTTTTTGTCACATTCCTAAGCCAATAATGTGATGCCCAGCGGAACGGTAGGCAGCGGTTCCGGTAGGAGACACAGAGGAGACTCTTTGTGTCTCCTTCCGGAACCGCTGCCGGTCATCAAATTATTGGTTTAGGAATGTGACAAAAACAAAAAAATATCCATGAATTCAAGTCTCCATGGGGTAATCTCTCAAGAACAGATTCTGCTCTCGGCTTGAATCTGTCGGGGGGTTCGTCATATCGCTTACACACTGGCCCACAAGTGGGCGTGCCTTCAGATCAGGAAGCAGGCCACGCTTTACCCAATAAAATGTAGTGGGGGCGGGATTTACGTGTCTGCCGATCCTTCCCCACTAGAAACAAACCGAAACTCATTTAACAATAGCGTCCTCAGAGCAGACAAAACCACGGAAAGGTATTCACATTTTAACTTGCTCTTTCATCATAGAAACAAGTGGGCAGTGTTCTGTGTAGAAATATTGTCAGTGGGAATGAAAACATAGTCGCACCACCAGAAGTGAAAGGCTGAAGGCAGACCAAAGCTCCGGTTTCCTTGCGCACGGGCGCTCCATTTTGCTCCCCCCAGAGCTAAGTGAAATAGTAAAAATCACACCCTGTGTGAAGGTAGCGGCGCCTTTGATACATTTTGTCAACAATATGTGTTTATAATGTGTTTATAGCCACGTGTCACGTGAAGCTTGACCAATCACTTTGTTGACGCACCTGACCAATCAGAATCTTGACGCACCTGACCAATCAGAATGTTGACGCACCTGACCAATCAGCATCTTGACGCACCTGACCAATCAGAATCTTGACGCACCTGACCAATCAGAATCTTGACGCACCTGACCAATCAGAACCTTGGCGGGCCTGACCAATCAGAACGTTGACAGACCTGACCAATCAGAACGTTGACGGAAAAGCCAGGTATAGAGCAGGGCCAGCGCCGGTAAAAAAACAGCAGAGGGTGCTGTTTTTCCTTTTTTATTTGGCGATGGGTTCCCAGATTGCCATGGGGTGACTAATCAATAGAAAAAAAGTATTTTTGGGGTGAACTATCCCTTTAAGCACTGCCTCTCCTGCCTCTGACCAGAGGGGAGCTGTAAACAATTACGTAATGCCATAGTGGTGGTACAGGGGATGGCACAGCACTGATGGGTGGTGTGAAAGATTACACGTAGTGGCATAAGGTGGCACAGGGGGGTGGCACCACACTGTGTATAAAATGTAGCAAGTGGACAATGGCTTTAGAAAGGGGAGGGGGGTTAGCCAGAGTAGGACAAGTCATGAGGGCTTCTCCAGACATACACCTGCTTTCATACATGTACTTGACCTTTCTATTGTTCTCTTCATTCTCTCCTTTGTCTACCTCGTCTTCCTCTTCTTGTGAGTTACAGGCACCGTTTAATGTTAACAGTATTTACAAGGCTGGGGACTTTGTTCTGGGCGGGTTGATTCCGATCCACTACAGCCCCGTCTTCCCCGAGCTGTCTTTCACCTCCAAGCAACAGGAGCCCATTTGCACTGGGTAAGTTTCACAGAAACAGCAGGCAAGAGAACAGGGAACAGTTTTGATAGATGGTATGCAGTGGTGTAAAGTAACTACTGTAAGTGCATTTTACTCAAGTGCCATTTTACTTTACTGGAGTATTTCCAACTGTCTATACGTTTACTTCTACTCCACTACATCTCAGAGGCAAATGTTGTACTTTTACTCCACTACAATTATTTGACAACTTTAGTTACTACTTTGCAGATATAAATTATTACATTATAAAATATACATTAACCACTTTAGCCCTATTTTATACCGTGGCTATTTGAAAATAGCCGATCTACAAGCTCGTTGTGAGCTTGTAGATCTGCTATTTTCAAACGTTTTAGTACTTTTACTTTTGGTACTTTAAATACATTTTGATACCAATACTTTTGTACTTCAATCAATTTTTAATTCGGGACTTTTACTTGTAACAGAGTACTTCTACATTGCAGTATTGATACGTTTACTTAAGTAAAACATTTTAGTACTTTTTCCCACCACTGCTAGTATGTAGGTACTACAGTATGTTGCATATTTCTACAAAGATAGCAAGGTTTACAGTGACATTATATGTGTTAGTTTTTACACTCCATGGTTCAGGGAGGCCCAGACCATGGCTTTTGCGGTTAACGAGATCAACGGAAACCCCGGCCTGCTCCCCAATGTGACTCTGGGGTATAGCATCTACGACATCTGCATCGTGCTGGGAGTGGGGTTCCGCGCAGCGCTGTCATTGGTCAGCGGGAGAGAGGAGCCGTTTCAGTCGAACGAGACCAGCTGCGTCGGCTCTCCTCCGGTGCTTGGAGTAGTGAGTGCGTCCTCAACCAATTCCATTGCCGTCTCGAGTATACTAGGTTTGTACAGGGTGCCCATGGTAAGTTCATCACTTGAAACCCACTTTCACCATCACCGAGAGTGCTTGATTTTGTGTTACTTGCTGTATTTGCAAATAACAAATGTGATAGACATTGTATGTAGTCTTTTCACCATGTAGCTAAAAGGCATAGAACACACTTACAGGCAGAGCATGTGGGTGGAGCAGACATTAACTTTAATGGAGGGTGGAGGAGGTTTTCAGAAGGTCAGAGTGCAACGCATCTGTGTTACAGGTTTGATTCTCTGCCGAGCAGTGGTGCAAAGTAACTAAGTGCATTTACTCCAGTACTCACGTTCATAATGTTAAATGCATTATGACATTCTAATCTTAAACCTTAAAGATCAGTCACTGTCATCAATACGTAATAAGGTTACAATATGTAGCACTGTATAATAACTATACACTATTAAGCATGAGTTAAGCATTTAGTAAATGCTTAATTCATCATTAGTAAAGGATTATTTATTCACTACTAAGCATTAGTCAACAAAGTTAAAAAATGTTTCAACTACGCATTTCATTGCATGTATGCATGTACAGTATCTCTACTATCATTATTTATATATAACATGATTTATTGTTATAGTCTCATATGCTCGTATTCTCTCCTTGCAGGGGACATTAGTTGAAAAAAATGGTATATGTCAGCTAGATGTTTTGTACCTTTTCTAGGTCAGTCCTGGGGCCACCTGCGCCTGTCTGAGTGATCGGAACCGGTTCCCCTCTTTCTTTAGAACAATTCCAAGCGATGCCTTCCAGGTGAACTGCAACACAAAACAAATGTTGGTATCAAGCAGCCTAGTTCAGGTTCCACACACTTGACAAATACCTCCCTCTAGTGAGTGTAATCGATATTGCACGTTGCCTCTCATTTGCTTGTGTGTGTTACTGCTGGAGAAACAAAGTAAGAGCAGTGATGGAGGAAGTACTCACATGTTTTACTTAAGTAAAAGTACCAGCACTTCAATGTATATTACTCTGTTACAAGTAGAAGTTCCGTACTAAAAATGTACTTGAGTAAAAGTACAAAAGCAATTAGCATCAAAATATACGTAAGGTACCAAAAGCATACTCATTCATTGTGCAGAATGTCCCATTTCACAACTTCAAAATGTATGGAAAATACTTTGAAAATAGCCGATCTACAAGTTCACAATGAGAGCTTGTGAGCTTGAAGATCTGCTATTTGAATTGGGCGAAATACATATACAGCTGAAGTGGTTAGTGTGTTTTGTGATAATAATCAAAATATTCAAAGTAACTAATAACTAAAGTTTTCATATAATTGTAGTGGAGCACAATATTTTCCTCTGAGGTGTAGTGAGGTAGAAGTAAAAGTAATGATGTAAAAAAAAATACCTCAAAGTTTTACTTAAGTACAGTAATTGAGTGTCCTTATGTTTTACACCACTGTAAAAGAGAATGATTAGACATTTCCCGTTGTGGAATCTGTGTAGGAAATTCAGGGCCCTATTTTCGTGAGTGCCTTACCCATTATCCCTAAACGTCTTTGCCATGTTTTACTATTATTTTAAAACATTTTCAAATAGTTCAAATAACCAATCTACAAGCTCACAACGTGTCGATGTAGATCGGCTAGTTGAACTATTTTAAAATGTTTTTAAAAATAATAAAAAATGGCAAAGAACTTTAGGGATAATGGGTAAGGCACTGCATGGCGAAAAAATAGGGACCTCAGTCATTTTACACTATGTGAATAATCTAGCCTATAAGAACATGACCATCCTATAGGCTCTATGCACAGCAGCCATATTATCACTTCCTTCACAGGTGTTACCAATGATACTAATGAAGGCTCTGTTCCGTTTAGTGTAGCACAGTGGTTTCCACGACCCCCATAACTCTGACAGTGTACAAATGGAACCAAATGGGTCCATTTGGTTCCATTTGTACACTCTCAGAGTTACACACCTGTAAGGGGCCATTTGGAAGCCCATGAGGGTCCCTGGACCCCAACTGTAGACCCACTGGTGTAACAGAGTGTTTCCAGTGAGCCAACATGCACAACATCAGCACCCTGACTCTGTTTGACCAGAATGGAACAGAGCCTTCATTAGTATCATTGGTAACACCCGTGAATGTCTTCACAATATGGCTGCTGTGAATAGAGCCTATTGCTCATCCAATCAGGTGCAAGCCATGCTCCAGGTCATGAGGCGTTTTGGGTGGACCTGGTTTGGCTTGGTGATTATTGATAATGACTATGGACACAGCGCTGCCCGATCCTTCCAGTCCGAGGTGGAGCGGTCCGGGTTGGCTTGTCTGGCCTACGTGGAGGTCCTGCCCATGGACGGTGACCCGGCCGAGCTTCAGAGGCTTGTCACTGTGATGAAGACGTCCACAGCTCGTGTGGTCATTGCTTTTGGCTATGATAACCACATGGTCAAGCTCTTGGAGGAGGTTGGGGTTTATGATACGTGTTTATATAAGGAATCTGAACTTAGCTATATTGAAGTTAAGAAATTCTTTCAGAAAAAAAGGTTGCTTTTTTGTGGTTCTTTTTTTTCCAAAAGCATTTATTTATTGCAATGCAATTGACTTCTAGGTTCACCAACTACAAAGCTCAGCAATTGTTTATTTTCTCTCTAAAAAAAGAAAAAAAAAACGTATTTTGCTTTAGCTCTCTCTATACTTCTCTGCCCCAATAAGCAAACACATAATCATACCATCCCCAAATCTCACTGCATGCTATGACAAATGATTATTTATAAAGTCTGTCTCTAGGTTTTATAAATATTTAACCAAAGAAAAGTATTAACAAGAGCTTGTGAATAATAACTACAGAGGATCCATTGGAATACGATGGCCTTTCACAATGGTCAGATGGGTGGGCTGCATGCATTTTCAAAGCATGTTTATTTTAATGATCAAACAATCGATGCCATATCATTTTATACACATACCTTTTTTTAAACATCAATCAAACATGGTAATTGAAAGAAGACTTTACACTAGCTACTTAAAGTATTTATGACACTGATTACTAAGGTAATATAATCATGTATGACAATGATTACTAGGTCAAATCCAAACGACACCTTCTAGGCCAGTGGTTCCCAAACCTTTTAGCTCGAGACCCAAAAGACGTTTGCCCGGGACCCAAACTAGTGAAAACAGCTGATCTACAAGCTCACAACGCAATGCGCTTGTAGATCTGCTATTTTCACTACTTCTTAAACATTTCTTTTAATTTATTTATGGAAATTATTAGAATGTTTGATTTTATTTATGAAATACTTTTGAAAAATCGTGGAATTGTTTTGGAATTGGTCAGCGACCCAAACATGGGTTCCGACCCACTCTTTGGGAAACAGTGTCCAGTGGACCGTCCTTGACGTCAGGACTGAACACATACACATATATTCTGTTCACCACAACAGGTGGTGAAGCAGAATGTGACGGGTCTGCAATGGCTGGCCAGTGAGGGCTGGTCGACATATACCGTACTCCAGACGCCTGCTTTCATGCCGTCCCTGAGAGGCACCCTGGGTATCGCCATCCGTCGTGGAGAGATACCAGGTCTAAAGGACTTCTTGTTAAAGTTAAACCCTCACAATGATCCTGACAACAGACGTGAAAATAACCTGGTGAGTCTTTTGTTTCGTTTAGTATTTAAAGGGAAAGTTCACCCCCAAAATGACATTTTTGCCCACCCCATGGAGACTTGAATTCATGCTTTTGTTTTTGTCGCATTCCTAAGCCAATAATTTGATGACCGGCAGCGGTTCCGGGAGGAGACAAAAAGAGTCTCTTTGAACCGCCGCCTATTTTTTTGGTGAACTTTTAAGATTCAAATGAATAGGCCTATGTCTGTTTTAAAATAATTCACGTTGCATTTTATTCTTGGTTATGTCTTCATTGTGTTTCTTCAGGTGAGGCAGTTCTGGGAGCACACATTTCAGTGTAAATTTGCACCCCTTCCGTCAGAGTGGGTGGAGGCTGGTGGAAGGGTGTGTACTGGACAAGAGGATCTAGGAACAGTAGAAACTACGCTATTGGAAGTGTCAGACCTCAGGTATGAGTATAATGTGTACAAGGCTGTGTATGCTCTGGCCCATGCCCTCCATGACATGTTGCAATGTGTGCCGGGAAGAGGGCCTTTCACTGGGCACAGCTGTGCCAGTTTGCAGAAAATACAACCGTGGCAGGTGGGATATTAATCCAGTTTCTGTTAAAGTTTCTAGATGGACTCACATTGTGATTAATAATATTTACATATGACATGGTGAAAAGCAAGAAAAAAATTGTATTTTTATTGTCTCTGCCAGCCCGAAAGGAATGGCGAGAGAGTATGTTTTACCCTCCGTCCGTCCGTCCGTCCGTCCGTGTGTGTGTGTGTGTGTGTGTGTGTGTGTGTGTGTGTGTGTGTGTGTGTGTGTGTGTGAGTTTGTGTGTGTGTGTGTCCGTCTGTGACCAGCTAATCTCCGCCACCGTTGGCTTGATCGCAGCAAAACTGTGCACACACACTCCCTGGATGCCAATTCCGAACTTCTGCCCCAAATTGTTCTCATGGGCCTTTTATAGCGCCACCAGGAGGCCGATTTGTGCAAAACATATTTTTTGACAGTACTCCTACAGATTTTGTCCCAAAATCTCGCAAATCGGTACACAGTATCTCTATAGTCATTAAACGAAATGCGTCTTTCAGATTTTTTATATTCCATCTTGATTGGCTAAAAATGGCTTCCAAAGTTTGCAGGACTGCTTCGTTTTCAACAAAATGCCTCAAATCATAAACACAGCATGCAATTTCCGTAAAATTTAGCACGCATATTTCCAGTATGCCGAGGAAGAAATGCCACTTGAACATTTTCAAATCAGCCTCATGGTGGCGCTATAACAGGCCGATTCATGTTTTTACCTATAACTGCACCGATCTGTGTAAAACTTTGTATGCGCACTCCCTAGCGGTCAAGGAAAAACCTTTGCCCTGCATTTTTTACATTTGCCTTTTATAGCGCCACCAGGAGGCCCACTTATGTAAAACACGTTTTTTTTATATTACTCCTTCCGATTTTATCCAAATCTCACGCAAATCGGTACACATGATCTCTATATTCATGTGATCAAGACAGATGTGTTTGATTTTTCATATTCCATTCTCATTGGCTAAGATTGACAGTAATGGCTTGTTTTGAACAAAATTCCGCAAATCATGAACGCAACGTCCGATTGCGGTCAAACTTTGCACGCACATTCACACTATGTTGAGGAACAAATGCCACCCTTTAAACATTGGCCTGTTATAGCGCCACCAGGAGGCCACAATAACCTACCTGACCAGGCGGAGACCTGTGCTCCGAGGAGCACTTTTTCTAGTTATTATTATTTTCTGCTACTAAAGAGCTGGCGAGCTGGAGAGACCCCTGTTATTGAACAAACATTCTACAGCAGTGACTACTATTAGAATACAGAGCTAACACTTATTTGAATTAAAACATGTCACAGCACCATTGACACCCCCTTTCATTGCCCCCCCCCCCCCCACGCACGCACGCACGCACACACACACACACACACACACACACACACACACACACACACACACACACACACACACACACACACACACACACACACACACACACACACACACACACACACACACACACACACCCACACACTAGAGTTGATGATTATTGTGTTGAAGTGAAGTATACACGCTCTATTCACAGCAGCCATATTATGAAGACATTCACAGGTGTTGCAAATGATACTAATGAAGGCTCTGTTCCATTCTGGTCAAACAGAGTCAGGGTGCTGATATTGTGCATGTTGGCTCACTGGAAACACTCCCAAATGGCCCTTTACGGGTGTGTAACTCTGAGAGTGTACAAATGGAACCAAATGGACCCGTAAGGTTCCATTTGGTTCCATTTGTACACTCAGAGTTATGGGGGTTGTGGAAATTGAAAAATCTGAGAGCCACTGTGCTACACTAAATGGAACAGAGCCTTCATTAGTATCATTGGTAACACCTGTGAAGGAAGTGATAATATGACTGCCGTGAATAGAGCCTATTGCGAGGGTGCAGCAATCGGTGTCAATGTGTCTATAGTGTTGATTGTATACAGTAGTTTTGGTGGCTGTTTTGGCTTCATAATTTCGCTCGTCACCATTCTAGCTTGTCTACTACCTGGAAAAGGTCAACTTCACCACATCCTTTGGCGATGAAGTATCCTTTGATGAGAACGGCGATCCGTTACCACTCTATGACGTCATGAACTGGGTGTGGCTTCCTGATGGAAGTGTACGGGTTCAGAATGTGGGCGTGGTCAAGAAGTCGGCCTCCGGAGATGAAGTGCTCAGCCTCGATGAAGACACAATCTTCTGGAGCTTTGAATCCACAAAGGTCACTTTGGCTTTCTAAAATATCTCATGTTGAGCTCATGAGAATGTCATTTACTTGATTCCAGTGGTTCTCAACCTTTTCTGGATCAGGATTCACTTCACCAGGGGTCCTTGGGGTGGTTCCAAGGGGTCCCCAGCAAAAGTAGTTAAACACTTTATCCATTTATAAGTTGGCTATTCAAAAATAGCAGATCTACAAGCTCACAGCGCGTCACTTTGTGCCGCGCTGGAAGCTTGTAGATCAGCTATTTTTTTATATTTTTGAAAAATCTTGAAATTCTTTTGAACATTTTGCATTTGCAACACAAATCTTCTCTCCTGGGGGTCCCTGGCTCAAAACATTTTCAGATGGGGGTCCGCGGACAAATATATATCAATTTGGGGGTCCTTGACATGAAAAAGTTTGAGAACCACTGTCCTAATGAAAACACCCTTTTCTGGGGTTAAGTAAAAATCACACCCAGTGTGAATAAGCGGTGCCTACTCTGTTTGATGAGTGTGTGCTGGTAGGTATTCAGACGGTACTATTCTATTTGATGTGGGGCGCTGGTATTCAAACGGAACTACTCTTTTTGATGTGTGGGTGCTAGTATCCAGACGGTACTACTCTATTTGATGTGTTGGTGCTGGTATTCATACGGTACTACTCTAATTGATGTGTGGGTGCTAGTATCCAGACGGTACTACTCTATTTAATGTGTGGGCACTAGTATTCAGACAGTACTACTCTATTTGATGTGTTGGTGCTAGTATTCAGATGGT
This sequence comes from Gymnoscopelus microlampas, assembly GCF_963454915.1. Classification (NCBI taxonomy): domain Eukaryota; kingdom Metazoa; phylum Chordata; class Actinopteri; order Myctophiformes; family Myctophidae; genus Gymnoscopelus; species Gymnoscopelus microlampas. The sequence continues at coordinate 30,328,493 of NC_139959.1, read as the reverse complement.
ACTACTCTGTTTGATGTGTGGGTGCTGGTATTCAGACGGTACTACTCTATTTGATGTGTGTGTGTGTGTGCTGGTATTTCATACGGTACTACTCTATTTGATGTGCTGGTTTTCGGACGGTACTACTGGTATTCAGACGGTACAACTCTATTTGATTTGTGGGTGCTGGTATTCAGATGGTACTGCTCTATCTGATGTGTGGGCGTTGGTATTCAGACGGTACTACTCTATCTGATGTGTGGGCGCTGGTATTCAGACGTTACAGCTGAGTGTGTTGACTGTGATGTTTTGTCCTAATGTTCCTGATATTTCATTCTGTCCTGTTGTCTGTCCTGCTGTTCCTGATGTTCTGTCCTGATGTTCATACTGTCAAATGTAGGAGGACATTATTTTAAATGAAATGTTTTTAATGTTTTATCATCATTAAAATGTCCTTGCGGCCCCGGCCCACATGTTGGGAATCACTGCTTTAGACTGGAATTGATCATCGTTACTTTCCTCTGTAGCCTCCTCAGTCAGTGTGCAGTGAGAGCTGTTCTCCTGGAACCTGGAAGGCCAGAAGGAAAGGAGAACCTGTCTGCTGCTTTGACTGCTTTGCTTGTTCTGAGGGAGAGATCAGCAATCAAACAGGTTGGTTCACTATTTCATACCTGGTTTACTGGTCCATTATACCCAGCTCTTTAGTCCATACCCTGTTTTTAGTCCACACACTGTTTTTTTGTCCATACCCAGTTTTTTTTGTCCACACCCTGTTTACTAGTTCATACCCTGTTTACAAGTCTATACCCTGTTTACTAGTCCATGCCCTGTTTACTAAGTGCACACCCGGGGACGTTCACAACCCAAACTACGTGCAGACAGACTTGGGACTGCAACTGCCACTGTAGATCTATATAGTCCCTTGGCAAAAACACAGCTTATATTTGGACTAAGTAAAACATCTGTCATTTTCACATTGATATACCAACACTGAATGAGAATGTGTAACTGTGTACAGGTCCCCGTCCGCCGATTGGTCATTATGTCACTGTAGGATGGAGAGTTTGACTGTGGGTTGTTGCTGACAAAATTGATGAGACCGTTTTGTAATTAATACTTCTGAGCTTTATTGACCACACACACTGCATAGTGGTGCTAAAGTATATATGTACTGTAGGCTACATGTAGCCCAACCTTAGTAAGTGTGTCACTGTGCTTTAGGATGATACTTTACTTGTCTATCCATTTAACCTTGGTGACTTTGTTAGACTCTACAGAATGCATCAGTTGTCCAGAGGACTTCTGGTCCAATCCCCAGCGTGACCACTGTGTCCCTAAGATCACGGAGTTCCTGTCCTACCATGAGCCCCTTGGTATATCATTGACAACCATCTCATTGTTGGGCACACTTATGTGTGCCATTGTCCTGGGAATCTTCGTCTATCATCGAGACACGCCCATGGTACGCGCCAACAACTCAGAACTCAGCTTCCAACTTTTGCTGTCACTCAAACTGTGTTTCATGTGTTCACTTCTGTTCATTGGCCGTCCAAGACTCTGGACTTGTCAGCTGAGGCATGCGGTATTTGGGATCAGCTTTGTGCTGTGCGTCTCGTGTATCCTGGTAAAGACTATGGTGGTGTTGGCCGTGTTCAGGGCCTCCAAGCCTGGGGGTGCAGACATCATGAAGTGGTTCAGTGCCATGCAGCAGAGAGGAACAGTTCTGGTTCTTACTTCCATCCAGGCAATAATATGTACAGCCTGGCTGGTATCTGCCTCACCAACTCCTCATAAGAACACGCAGTACCTCAGTGATAAGATTGTCTATGAGTGTGAAGTGGGATCAACGGTTGGTTTTGCCGTGTTACTAGGTTATATTGGTTTACTGGCACTCCTCAGTTTCGTCCTAGCATTCATGGCAAGGAATCTGCCAGACAACTTCAATGAAGCCAAGTTAATCACGTTCAGCATGTTGATCTTCTGTGCCGTGTGGATAGCCTTCATCCCAGCATATATCAGCTCCCCAGGCAAATATGCAGATGTAGTGGAGGTATTTGCTATTTTAGCATCAAGTTTTGGCCTTTTGGTGGCACTGTTTGGACCAAAGTGTTATATAATGCTTTTAAAACCTGAGAGAAACACTAAGAAGTCCATCATGGGTCGTGGTGCATAGCAGCAGAAATAAAATTATAATAACATTTCCGTCTGTGTATTTTATAATAATACGTGTATATGGATATTGTTTTATTGCTGAAAACCTTAGTTAGTTATATATTATGTTTTCATTTAAATTAAAAACAGTAATCCAGTCAGAGATGCTAGATATAATATGAATGAGTTTTTAGAGGGGCATCATTTTATTGATGTTTTGTGCCATACTCAAGAATGTAACACACTCACACTCGCACACGCACACCTCTGCGACATGTAATTACAGGACCACAATGGAGATGCATTCTGAGACTTTTTGTTATATCCTGGATGCCCTTTTATTGTGCATCAAAATTGGTGTTGCAACCTTACAATTGTTCAATAAACAAAACACAAAAAGTCAAATGGACAAATAACACAAGGTATTCAGGGAATACAGAGCCCCACAATAGTTATCTTAATTAGGTTTCATAAATAACATAAGCTTATTTTCTGAAAGACAATAAAAAAGTAAATAAAAATGAACATCATAAATTACATCAGTCAATAAATATATTCATGTAATAAATAAATTCTTAAATTGGTGACAAGTGCTGTAATCAAACCCCATAAATCAAGTCAGAAACAAGGCTCTGGAGCTAAAAGCATTCAACGTTAATAAAAACTTTTGAAAAGTTCACTCTATTTGTCCGCAGACCCCGGTCCCTTTGAAAATATTTTGTGCCAGAGACCCCCATAAGAGAAGACTTGTCAAGATGTGTCTACATTTTTAGAAAACAACGGATGGGCTTGTCGATCCGTTATGTTTTAATAGACAAGTCATAAAAGAGAGTTTTAGGTGTTTTGTTGGGGACCACTGTGGGTCCCTGGACCTGCATTTTGACCACCAGTGCAAGGTCATTGGCTGGATGTGGAGAAGATGGCGTGCTATTGGTCCACCGGCCTGCTGAGCTGAGGTGAGCTTTATCCTCCTCAGTAGACATCACTGTGATGAGGAGGAGGAAGGAGACGAATGGGAAGGAGAGGAGGGCGTAGGAGAGGAGGAGGTAGGAGAGGAGGGGTTAGGAGAGGAGGGGGTAGGAGAGGAGGAAGAGGTGATGAGGGAGAGGAGAGAGGGAGTGGAGTAGGAGACGGTGGTGGAGAGAGGGGAGGAGGACTCGGCATTCCTGCGTGCGGCCCTGTGATGAAAACAACACAGAAACAATGAAGTTTAAGCTTTAAGGATAAGGTTGTTTGGTGAATTAATTCATGAATTAAAGAATGGACAAATTAGCGAATGATCGTCTTACCGAAACGCTTTGATCTTGCGTGTCACCCAGGGAGCGGTGAACTGACTGCAGAACATGCCTTTCTCTGTCTGAAAACTGCAAGAACAAAACAGTTTAGACAGATATACTGTATAGACAGACAGACAGACAAACAGACAGACAGAAATAACTCACATGACAGCAGTGACACATGGAAGGTTCCTCCTCTGGACCCGGTATCCTATGATAGGTTCTGTTATCTCCTGTCTGCTTACTCTAGTACAGCAGGCTGACAGCTTTTCAACTGTAAGGAAACAACAAATGGATCAAGTTTCTGTGTTTGGTTACCACCGCTGCAATGCTATCACAACAGCTCTACTGGATGCAAGGTATATAGTTGACTTAATAAATGAAAAAATAAAAAGCATTTCAGTTGACTGAAATAAAAATAAAAATGAGGCTTTAAGAACAAACTAACTGAAACTGTGTTGTGTGTTTACAAAAACTAAAACAAGCTAAAATCATAGAGAAAATGTCCTTAGTAGTCTTTGTCAGTATCCAATATTTGTCTCAGCTCACTGTGAGCTTGTAGATCCGTTATTTCTACATTTTCTCCAAAACTCGAATGAAAAACTACACTAAAACTAAACCTTATTCACAAAATAACAACTAACTAAACTAGCAAATATTCTTTTTTTCAACTGAAATTGAAAACAAAAGGAAATAAAAATGTAAAACAAACGAAAAATTCTAAAAAATCATAACTCTGATTGGGTGTACAGTATTATGTATTCTATAAACCGTATAGTACAAACAAATACAACTACAGTATACTAGTACAGTACTCACCAGCTGAGCCCATGTCAACCAGGGTCACCAGTATTACACACATCACAGAAGTCTTCAGCAGGATTCCACAGGACACCATTGTACTTGTTGATACAACTTAGTGTGAAAGGAATGAATACAAAAAAAGAATGTATCAATTCAATTAATATATATATAATATATAATATATATAAATAAATAAATAAATAAATAGGTGAGTTCAATCTTCTTCTCTCCTATTTTTTCTCCTCCGTCCAGCCCAGTGATCTGACAAGATTGATGTGTCTCTGATATTTAAGGCCTTGAAAAGCAGAAGTTCGACCTCCAAATTAGAGTGGATGTACAGTATGACTGAATAGTTTCTTGCCATGTGCCCTGCAGATATTGGCCAACAGGAAACACTTTCATCAGTGTTTTATTGTAAATTCTCAAGTGTGAGGTAATTTTTTCCACTGTGACACTGGTCCTTGCCTTCGGTTTCCCTGGAATTCTCCACTACTTAGAAACCGGAAGTATGAAGCGAAAATAGTTTGAGGCCCTGAAAAAGTTAAATTGAGTCTTAAAACTTAACCTTTGTTTTATCAAATGTAAATACTTTGAAGGACTGCATTCAATATATAGTATTAGTATATATAGCCTAATATTATTATTATGTTTTGTTTACTTACTTGTGGGGGGGGGGGGGGGGAGACAAGCTGGTGAACACTGAACAAGCTGGTGAGGACGACTAGCACCATAGTTGGGAGTTGAACTAATCTGGAGACGGCGGAGGAGGAGAGGATGAGGAAGGAAGCTGGATGATATCATGGAGAACCCCATCCATTCCCTATGATGAGCTAGTGAAAATGAGGAGCATGTTCAGCCACAGACTCATCCTTTGCTAGTGCGTCTGTGCGTGTGCGTGTGCTTGTGCTTGTGTGTGCGTGTAATTCGGGGAACATTACCCTATAAGTATTGGCCAATCACAGGTCTGCCTGATGTGTGAACTATGGATAACTGTGACTCAGCAGATTACAGTCATCATTTCTTCAAAATAAAAGAAGACAATCATTCAGGTCTCATGACATTTATCGACACATTTTTCTGAGACCCTCCCTGAGTAACCAGTGGAAAATGTGTACAGTCAATGTTGATGACTTTGTTGCAACACTGCAAAGAGCCCCCTTTAGTCTGCATACGACACGCCTGCTGCCATCATCAACATACAGCAAGAGCAACAGACAGATATACACACTACTATACGGAACGTCATACTCAGCTTACAGGTTACTGGTATGAAAAATAAAAAATATGTACAAGAGAAAAAAAAGGAAAAGTGCGGGGGGCCATTTTGGAATTGCAGCCACCTGAAGATGTTTCTTTAGGGCAGTTTTGAAAGTGAGTAGGGTTTTACACTCCTTTACTCCTTTTGGTAGGGCATTCCACATCTTTGTTGAATAGCATGAGAACGAGTTCATTCCCTTTGTTGAGCCAAATCTGGGTTGAATCCGTGGAGCTGCCTCTGGTGTTATGATCGTGGACTTAATTTATGTTTTGGAAGTATTTTGACAAATACAGGGGGATCCTGTAGGAACCGATTTTTAAGTTTAGTATGCTGACATAAAGTAATTGGGTTAATGTGTATTCATTTTGTTAATGTGTGTGTAGGTACTGTAGGACTTGGAGTGAGGAATAGCGAGGTGGTAAACTTGCAATACTGTGTGGTTTGTTATGGCTACATGGGCTCTGTGAGTTACGGTGTTTTCATTCCGCGGGTCTGCTATCTCCTCTCTGTTCTCCACTCTCCAAGTCCCCTGTTGGTACTTAACCTGACAGGGAGAGCATACTCTGATATGGATTACTTTTTGTACTTATTACTTTGGGTACTTTCTAAGTACCGCCCTGTCTATGTGATACTTTGAGTACTTTGTGGGCCGACCCTAATGTCTTGTGTTGTAATAAAGCTTGTGTGAGTCGGTGGGCAGGCCAGTTGTGATTAGACTTCTGTCAGCACACCTCCTTGTCCGGCAAGTCAAATACTGAGATCTCAAAGTTGTCCGCGTGTGTTTATTTGAATGTGTGATCTGAGCCTAAGGTGTTTGTAAAATGATAAAGCAATCTATCATTTCACTGGTCCTATTCGAGCACGGATGTCAGAGCTGTTCCAAGAAGAGTAAGAAGGAAGACGACGCCGGGGAAGACTGCAAGCAGCCAGGACTCGGTAGCCCGAATCCTGCAAAAAATCCTGGAGCGTTGAATTCGGGTCCAGGCCGGCGTTCATCTCGTCTGACATCTTCTCTTCAAGGAACGGCCGACGGCATTTGAACCTGATTACACACCTATAAACATACACGTAAGTTGATCCTTGTGTGGATCATTCTTGAATATTACTCAAGTGTAATGTTGACAAATGTGCCTAACATGTGGTTAGGATAAGGGTCCTTGTGTGGACACTTTGGTGGTTAATATTATTTGTGTATGATATTGACAAGTGTGGATATTTCTGAAGAGTTATATTCACTGTTGCTGTGTTTTAGAAGCAACTGAGTGGCTTATAATTTTCTGCAAAGTGTATACTGTAGTGTGTATGAAATCACAGATATTGACAGACGTGCGTCATCACTATGTGTATCCAAAACGCGATCTGAGTGAGTTATCCGGGTCTAACGATTTTCTCTCCGCGGTCATCACTATGTGAGTGAGCCGTGGGCACTTTTCCGGATCTGATCATCTAGAATAACCCACAGAGTATCTATATTCAGTCTAAATCTAGAATAACCCCCATTTCATTCTAAGGGGTGTTCGGTCTGGATTGGATGAGAGTACTCTTGGGTGTTCAATGAGAAATCCGTTGGAACGTGGTGAAACTGAATGTGTTTATATGTCTTGTGCTTAATATTACTGAAGTGTGATATTAAGATGTTATTAATGAATGTGTGTCGCCAGTATACAGCAGTGCATATAGCCCTCGAATTTTCTGCAATTGTGTACTGAGAAAAGAATGAGGTAAGTAAAAGTCACGGTGATTGGAAAGGCCCAAGGTCTCACAATTCCCTCTGGAAAACACTATTGGTAGTGGTTTTTTAGAGCAGCCCCGTGGGCTGGTGAATTTTGGGAAGTGTTTGTCACGGAAATTGCAAGTCCAGGTCTTGCAAAATCCCTCTGGAAGACACTAAAAGGTAGTGGTTTTCCAGGGCATGTCACGTGGACATGGTGAATTAAGGGTGTGATACATTTGTCCAGTATACAGTGATGCATTAAATAAACCCTCGAAATACACTTAGTTACGATAAGAACAAGATATTAATAGTGGTTAAATAATTCCTACACATTGAACGGAAAATCATAATAACCACACATAATTCAGGTTTCACCCACATAATGGTAAAGTGCCCACTGATATATGAAGACATAAGAGGAAGGAGTCTCAATTGGAGACATGAGGTGAGATTGTATATCTGGTATTGTCTATATGTGGTTCCTTATAGACGTGTGTACCTAATTCTGTGTGAATCAGGTTAGCTACCTGAAAGATTCTGTGTGATCATTATGTGAAAGGTGTGAAATTCTGTGTGAACACCTGAAGTACATGTGAAAGGTGTGAGATTCTGTGTGAACACCTGAAGATTCTGTGTGATTCTGTGTGAATCAGGTTAGCTACCTGAAAGATTCTGTGTGATCATTATGTGAAAGGTGTGAAATTCTGTGTGAACACCTGAAGTACATGTGAAAGGTGTGAGATTCTGTGTGAACACCTGAAGTACAGTATGTGAAAGGTGTGAGATTCTGTGTGAACTACCTGAAGTACTGAAATATAGGAAAGATTCTGTGTGAATCATTATAGTGTAAATGTGAGAGTGAAAGTACAGTTTGATTGTGTGGGGCCCCCATTGAGTGTTGTGTGTTTCTGTGTAGATGCCTGTGAGAGTGAGTATGAGGGAATCCCTGAGAGTAAAAGTACTTTTTGTGGTCTGTGTGAATGCCCCAGCACAAGCAGAGAGAGAGATAGCGACTGCTTGAGAGAGAAGTGTGTGTGGTGTTGGAAAGTAATTGAGTACATTTACTCAAGTACTGTACTTAGATACCAACCAATAGGGTTGCTGTGTGGTGCTGTGTGTGTGGGTGTTTAGAGGAGTGTGTGTGTGTTTTCAGTGTCTGTGTATGTCCTCACGAGTATAGGAATACAAGTGTGTGTGTGTGTGTAGGTTAGGGGGTTAGGCTCCCCGATCCCTGCGCACAACAGGCGGCAGCGGGGTCGCAAGGCTCCCAGAGCACGTTAAATACCACATATAGTGCTGGGGAGAGACTGAAAAGCCCCCGTGTTCTGTCAAGGATGAATTAACATCCTGTCTGTGTAAACAACCGTCTAGTCTGCGTGGGTGTCGCACATGGCAACATTTTGAAAGTCACAGCGTTGAAGTGTCACCTGTGGGTTTTTGTAAATGTTGTGATGTGTCAGGCACTGCGTGGTAGGTGGACGACAGTCCACACCTAGCAGAGTGTGCAGTCTTGCGGGACGGCCTCTGTGAAAAGGCAAGGCTGGTGAAAACGGTTAAAATTCTGGTTCCCGTAGCCAAGCGGGGCCAGGACAAGACCGTCGGTTTCCTGCCTGGGGCGCCAACCACGCCGACAGGTAAGGGGTCGCTATCGACTGGGTCACCGGCCGGTCGGGTCACAGGTGACATTAAGACCATGCGATGCCTTTGGAAGGTATGCTTGGCCGTCGTGCTCGGCTCAATGTACAGTCAGGCCATCACAAGCTCAAAGCGACCGCCGCTTGTGCAACAGTTACTAAGCGAGTGATGCTCCTGTGATCGGTGGGCTTTGAAAAGAAGACGCCGGGAAGCAGGAGACTTGAATTCTCTATCCAGGGTGACCTGGGTGTAGACCTCAAGTGGAAAGGGGTCTAGCCTAGGACTGCGTCCCGGTGCAGGAGGCACAGGAGTGGGGAGGTCCGAAAGACTTAAGCGGTGTGTGTGTGTGTGTGACACTGTGTGTGTGTGTGTGTGTGACACTGTGTGTGTGTGTGTGTGTGCACGTATGTGTGTGCATGCTGTGTGTGCACGTGTGTGTGCGTGCTATGTGTGCGTGCGGGTGTGTGTGTGCCGGTGGTAGTGAAGGCCCGGCTGTGTAACGTGAGAGAGAAGCGGGGACTAGTTTTTACCATAGTAATGCTACTGTTAAATTGCCCCTTGTTTTTGTTACATTTTAAACAAGATACAAAGTGTCTACCTAGTTAAGTAAGCCTTGCCCAGCAACAGTATGAGGCCCATAGGGGAGGAGCCTATCTCCTGTTTCCTTAGTGTGAGCGAGGTTTGATGTACAAGTACACCCCCCTGGACACATGATGTTAAAGATGTTTTTATGATTTCTGTTCTGTGGCAAGAACATTGCACTAATTTAAGGCCCTTAGGTTTTTGCTCTAACCGCCTTGATCAAAGAAGCACAGGCCGTCACTTAATGGTTATTAAGTACATTGTTACAGTAAGGGGAGGTTTGAGTGACTTAAGTGAATATTAAGACAGGTTAAACTGCACCTCAGTTGAGTATCACATGTTACTGTATAGCCCAAAGTTTGTGTGCGGCTTTCTGGATCATGGATGCGGCGAATGACACTGCAGGGTCATTGGTCACTCCATTATGCCTGGAGTAGCTCACAAGCTTTGGGAAGATAAGGGAGCAGTTTTATTAAAACTATATTCAATCAATTTTTGTTTTTGATTATCATAGGTCTAAAATAGAGTAAATGACAGGCCAAGATAGTTCTATTTTTGTAAGTGACATGTGTGTCTTAACTAGCTGCTAAATAAGTGAATATAATAAAGCCATGACGTTTGTAGTGTTGATTTACACCACCATAATAGTATTTAAAAGAAGCAATGGCAATTTTTCCAAAAATGGCAGATCTACAAGCTGCAGATCAGTTGTTGATTTTCAGAAATACTTAATGATGAAGAAGTTAAAAATTGCACAAGTGTGATGTTATCATTATAGTAATTGTCTGATAAAGATGTAACCTTAAGTATTATTTGAAGTAAATAATAATCACTCCCCTAGTTTCGTCTCAGGTCATCACTTATGCTGCATCCTCTACACGTGAGGAATGTGTTAAAGCACTTAGAGTGGGGGTACCTAAATTTACGAGCCCCAATGGCTAAGTAGTGCATTCCATATAGATACGGTGCACATGGGCCCGTCACTTTGCCTGGAGAGTATTTCTACTCAAGTTGTGGCTGGTATATTTACTTAAGTAACTAAGTAACTGGGACAAGTGAAAGCATGAGAAGGAAAGAGAAACAATGCCCCTATGCAAGTGTTAACTATCAAGGAAGTTAAACATTTGTTCCCATGAGACTTATCTTTCATTTGTTATGACTGCCTCCAGTGTCTCAGGCCCCATTTCTCACTTAGTTTTTACGTGATAAGCACCACACCAGTTCCTTAGAACAGAAGACCTGAGGTTTTTGTAGATGAATTGTCAATTGATACTGACCATATTAATGATATACCCGGTTGAGGGCTACGGCCGCCACTCACAAGTTGAAAATAATTGATATGAGGGTGATAGTGATCTTTTGTCCTATACATAGGTTTTTGACATTATCCGCAATCGTATCTATCATTATAGACCATAATCAATTGACATTCTATTATTTCTCATTATGTGATCATTAATGAAAAACCTTGTCTTATCCCCTATATCTGAAGTTTACAAGCATTGTATAAGTGAATAGTTATTATTGAATTGAAAGTGTTTGAAGTAGGTTTAAGACTTATATTTGAAGTAAGATAATTTGTTAATCATTATAGTGGCTCCGTGATGGCGCTGTTCTTAATTAATTGAAGTATAATTAGACATGACCATGTCTGGTCATGGCTAAACAGGAGGGAAGGTACACCAAGGTACACCTATTAAGCAGCATTTCCACACCAACAAATTAACACTTACAATTTTCAAAATAAAAAATTATACTAAACAGTTTTGCATGACAATTGTTGTTTAGTGAGAAGTTGAATGACACTGTAAAATTGAGGTTGAAGAAATTACATGGCCCAAATCCTTTTGAAATTGTTAATGGTAAAGAGTTTAGACTCCCAATCAAGGAGTGGGGAGGTCCGAAGGACGTAAGCGAACGTAATTCAGGAAGTACAAGATGTAGATGAGGGAAAAGCTGGCTGATTGGTCTCTTGTCAAAGTGCCAATAATCTGTCAGAATTCCTCTCTCTCCGCAGGTACAATCAGGATTGGAGCCTGGTGACCTCGTCCTGCTAAAAGCCATCAAGGAATACTCCGAGGTGCGATGGTCCCTACAAGGTCCTGGTTGCCACGCCAACTGCCATAAAGATCAAGGAACGTGCTACGTGAATCCACAAAAGTCACACAACCTGGTGCGGACACTGTCGAACATTAAGCGATGAGGTAGCACCAGCGGAAAGATGGGGCCTAGCGTTTAGAGCTGGGTCAGATCTAAGGTTGGAAGAAGATTTCTTACCCCCACTCACAAATCCTTGTTGCACTTAGAAAGAACATTGAAGCACCAGTGGACTTCGGTTGTGGTTTTTTATTTTTATATTTTCCATGTATATTTTTTCTATGACTGTATCATGTATTTCTATTATTAAATTGACTCGCAGGACAAGGAGGAATGCTGACAAAAAGGTTTCTCATCGACTACACCTTAATGCCTGGTACACCATGCTCACGGAATCGCCAAAGCTAATGATAATGATGATTGTTATGTCTGTACACACATGCCCCCGTCTGCTACACACCCTACTTTCCATGCTGTTCCACTGACTGTTCGTGAATATCAATGTCTCGAGTTGCTTCTCACCAGTGTGCCTTGGCTAAATGATACTGTAATCAATATGCGTGATAGAAGCTATCTGCCGTGTGAAACCTACAGTGAGTTCGAATACAAATGACAAGTACACTTATACGTCCGTATGTCCATCTGAATCCAAATGTGGTGTTTCCCACATGTTATGCTCCAGTTCTGTCTATATGGGTCAGATCAATGAACACCACTGTAAAGTATGCTGGCTGTGAAGAATACAATCTCAATGGTAAAACGTTCCCATGGGTAGAAATGGACAAGAAAGGCAATATTACAGCTAACCGATGTGAATGTGTGAGTGATGCGTCTATGATCGCTAAGAATGGAACATACCCGTTAGATAATGTATTCTGGCTGTGCGGAATGAAGGCACACTTAAAGCTACCTGCAGATTGGGCAGGGGTGTGCTCGTTAGTTTGAATCTTAGACCCCACGTACATTATCTCTGCGAAGCCATATCCTAATGCTGCCCAGAACCGTGAGATAAGCCAGCTACGTTTAATGACCCTTCAAAATAGATGGACCCTCGTTGACCGCTAATGGGAGGGTGGATTCAAGCTCTGTGTGAACTCGGTAGGCTACTATGCTTCTTTGTGCTATGCTGCTGTTCTGCGTTCTACAGTATGTGTCTGTGCTGTTCCCTGCCTCAAAACCGTAGTGCAACGTATGGTTGCTGGTGCGTTTATTCAAACATATGCTGCGGTTGCTTTGAGTGATAGGGATTTCAAGGATGACGATATAATATCACTTCGAGCCCTGCATGACAAAGATGACGCAGAATAAATGATTTAGAGCCAAGGCCACTGTGCGAGGAGGCAAGAAGTTTTTGTTGATTTCATTAATAAAGATCCTGAAAAGGTGAAAGCAAGAAGAATGTGAAGATTAAAAATGAATAAAAGGAGGGAATGTAGGAACCGATTTTTAAGTTTAGTATGCTGACATAAAGTAATTGGGTTAATGTGTATTCATTTTGTTAATGTGTGTGTAGGTACTGTAGGACTTGGAGTGAGGAATAGCGAGGTGGTAAACTTGCAATACTGTGTGGTTTGTTATGGCTACATGGGCTCTGTGAGTTACGGTGTTTTCATTCCGCGGGTCTGCTATCTCCTCTCTGTTCTCCACTCTCCAAGTCCCCTGTTGGTACTTAACCTGACAGGGAGAGCATACTCTGATATGGATTACTTTTTGTACTTATTACTTTGGGTACTTTCTAAGTACCGCCCTGTCTATGTGATACTTTGAGTACTTTGTGGGCCGACCCTAATGTCTTGTGTTGTAATAAAGCTTGTGTGAGTCGGTGGGCAGGCCAGTTGTGATTAGACTTCTGTCAGCACACCTCCTTGTCCGGCAAGTCAAATACTGAGATCTCAAAGTTGTCCGCGTGTGTTTATTTGAATGTGTGATCTGAGCCTAAGGTGTTTGTAAAATGATAAAGCAATCTATCAGATCCCAATGGCGTATCTTGTAGACCAGGCCCATTGTAAGTTGCTGTACTCTGTCCTCAACCCTAAGCCATCCAATCCTAGCAAAAATTAGCAGGTGTTAGATGGCTTTTGTGTTTGAGGCCAAGAAGTAGCATTACTAGTTTGTTTTGGGATGTTTGGAGCCTTGTTTTTAAGGCCTTGGTGGTGCTGTGATACCATGAGGAGCATGCATAATCGAAATGACCTTGTATGAGGGCCCCTGCAAGTATCAAGGTATTCTTACTGACTAGAGAGGCAATCCTATACAAAAAGCGTGTTCTTTGGTTGACCTTTTTGATCACTCTTTCTGCCATTTTGTCACCGGAGAGGTTTGCCTCCAAGATGGAACCCAGGTAGGTAATTTCCTCCTTTCTTGTGATAACATCATCACCCGCTTTGATTGTGAAGCTCTCAGCCTTGCTAAGGTTAGTACTAGACCCAAAGAGGATGGATTCAGTTTTACCCAGGTGTAATGATAGTTGTCGGTGTGTGATGTTTGATGAGTGTGTGCTGGCATTCAGGCGGTACTACTCTATTTGATGTGTGGGTGCATGGTATTCAGATGGTCCTATTCTATTTGATGTGTGGGTGCTGGTGCCGTACTGCTCTATTTGCGCTGATTAAAGCAATAGTCGACGAGTTATGGCCATTTGAAAAGTTAGAAACTGCTGTAACACTGCTGTAGTGTCCCATACAGTATGTGTGCAATTTAGTTTTATTTAGTTACTCTGAAGTATTTTCAATTCAATTTATTTACTTTCGAGTATTTTTACTAATTTTAACAATTTGGGAGTATTTTTACTCATTTTAACAACTTGTGGGTATATTTACTGATTTTAAGCTTTTTTTTAAAGTAGTTTTCATTTCAAGTACTTTTAAGTATTTTACTCAATGTATCATTTACTGTTAAGTGCTTTTACTCAAATTGTAGATCGGTCTTTTTAGTGCGTGTGTGCGTGCGTGCGTGTGCACACCACTGAGCCAGCCTCTGTGTGTGTGTGTGTGTGTGTGTGTGTGTGTGTGTGTGTGTGTGTGTGTGTGTGTGTGTGTGTGTGTGTGTGTGTGTGTGTGTGTGTGTGTGTGTCTGTGTGTGTCTGTGTGTGCATGTCTTTAAGTGGCGCATGTTGCATGTTTCACTGTCTCTTGTTTGTGTTTAATTAGTGTAATTGTTTGCGTCTTTGCGTTACAATCAGCTGCAGCTGTTTATGCCGTGCTCGGACGGACGGACAGACAAATACACTTGGTCAAATGTAGAGCATGCATAAAGGTTGAATGTGAATGCTAGTAGAGAGTAACAATTGTCATCCCCTGTGACCCCAAAGTTATGCTAAGCTCGCAAGCTCACAATGTGTGGTGGTGCGTTATGGGCTTCGATCGGCTATTTTCAAATAGTATTAGGGTTAAAGTGGTTAAACTGATTAAATATTAACACATTTTGTTGGGGACCCCCTGGAACCTCACCAAGGACCCCTGGGGGTGCCGCAGTATGTGTTTTACAGTGTTTTCAGTGCTCCATGGTGATTGGAGGGTAGAGGGGCAGTGGAGATTGAAGGAGTGGCGAGAAGACTGAGGACACACCTGGGCCTCATCCTCAATCAACTATAAAAGCCTGAGAAGAACAGTGCCACAGCACTCTAGCCATTCCTCACACCACATGCTAAAACCTTAGCCTGTGTGCCGGTTAGAGTGTTTTTTTTTGTAAACAAGACTGTAGCCTAAACTGTTTTGTGTAAAATGTAAAGACAAGGGAAGTGTTCATGTTCAGTTAGGGTAGTTTGTTTCCTTTCCTTTTCAGGTAGAGTGGAGTTTGTTGTTTTAGCTTTGGCCTCCCCAAAGACCTATGCTTTCCGCATTTTGTTGCCGATTCAGTTTGCTGTAACCTTAAGTTTGATGTTGGTAATAAATGTACCCTTTTTTGTTATCTTTGCTTGTGATACTTTAGATATGTTTACCTACTCCTTTTCCATCCTCTAGACTGCATTAAGGTCATAACGTGTGTTAATGTAAATATTTTCAGTATTTTGACATATTTTTTGTTTTTATATTGATGTTTTGTGCTATGCTCAAGAATGTAACACACTCACACTCACGTACACACACATCTGCGACATGTAATTACAGGACCACAATGGAAATGCATGCTGAGACTTTTTGTTATATCCTGGATGCCCTTTTATTGTGCATTGACATTGGTGTTGCAACCATACAATTGTTAAATAAATAAAACACAAAGTCAAATGGACAAATAACACAAGGTATTCAGGGAATACATAGCCCCACAATAGTTATCTTAATTAGGTTTCATAAATAACAAGCTTATTTTCTGAAAGACAATAAAAACATAAATAAAAATGAACATCATAAATTACATCAGTCAATAAATATATTCATGTAATAAATACATTCTTAAATTGGTGACAAGTGCTGTAATAATTTCAAACCCCATAAATCAAGTCAGAAACAAGGCTCTGGAGCTAAAAGCATTCAACGTGAAAAAAACTTTTGACAAGTTCACTCTCCTCACAGTGGTTCTCAAACATTTTCATGCCAAGGACCCCCACATTTATATGTATTTTGCCGCAGACCCCCGGTCCCTTTGAAAATATTTTGTGCCATAGACCCCCATAAGAGAAGACTTGTCAAGATGTGTCAACATTTTGGGCTTGTCGATCCGTTATGTTTTAATAGACAAGTCATAAAAGAAAGTTTTAGGTGTTTTGTTTGGGACCCCTGAGGGTCCCTGGACCTGCATTTTGACCACCAGTGCAAGGTCATTGGCTGGATGTGGAAAAGATGGCGTGTTATTGGTCCACCGGCCTGCTGAGCTGAGGTGAGCTTTATCCTCCTCAGTAGACATCACTGGGATGAGGGGGAGTAAGGAGACGAATGGGAAGGAGGGGAGGAGGTAGGAGAGGAGGGCATAGGAGAGGAGGGGTTGGGAGAGGAGGGGTTAGGAGAGGAGGGGGTAGGAGAGGAGGAGGTAGGAGAGGAGGGCATAGGAGAGGAGGGGTTAGGAGAGGAGGGAGTAGGAGAGGAGGAGGTAGGAGAGGAGGAGGTAGGAGAGGAGGGGTTAGGAGAGGAGGGGTTAGGAGAGGAGGGGTTAGGAGAGGAGGAGGTAGGAGAGGAGGGGTTAGGAGAGGAGGGGGTAGGAGAGGAGGAGGTAGGAGAGGAGGGCATAGGAGAGGAGGGGGTAGGAGAGGAGGGGGTAGGAGATGAGGGCATAGGAGAGGAGGGGGTAGGAGAGGAGGGGGTAGGAGAGGAGGAAGAGGTGATGAGGGAGAGGAGAGAGGGAGTGGAGTAGGAGACGGTGGTGGAGAGAGGGGAGGAGGACTTGGCATTCCTGCGTGCGGCCCTGTGATGAAAACAACACAGAAACAATGAAGTTTAACCTTTAAGGATAAGGTTATTTGGTGAATGAATTCATGAATTAAAGAATGGACAAATTAGCGATTGATCGTCTTACTCAAACTCTGTGATCTTGCGTCGCACCCAGGGAGCGGTGAACTGACTGCAGAACATGCCTTTCTCTGTCTGAAAACTGCAAGAACAAAACAGTTTAGACAGATATATAGAAAGCTAGACAGACAGACAGACAGACAGACAGACAGACAGACAGACAGACAGACAGACAGACAGACAGAACTCACATGAGAGCAGTGACACATGGAAGGTTCCTCCTCTGGACCAGGTATCCTATGATAGGCTCTGTTATCTCCTGTCTGCTTACTTTAGTACAGCAGGCTGACAGCTTCTCAACTGTAAGGAGACAACAAATGGATCAGGTTTTGTTCATGGTTCTTGTGATTCAATCTGTCTAAACACCAGGGAACAGTTAGATCTGTGTTGGGTTACCACCGCTGTAGTGCTATCACAACAGCTCTACACTGTACTGGACGCAGGGTATATAGTTGACAAAATCATTTAAAAAAGGCATTTCAGTTGACTGAAATACATTTAAAAAGAAGGCTTAACGAACAAACGGACTGAAACTGTATTGTGTGTTTACAAAACTAACTAAAACAAACTAAAACAAACTCAAATCATAGAGAAAATGTCCATAGTTTTAGTCTTTGTCAGTATCCGATTTTTTTCTAAGCTCACTGTGAGCTTGTAGATCCGTTATTTCCATAATTTTTCTGAGCTCTTCGAATAAAAGTCTAACGCTAACTTTAACTGACCTTTTAACTGACCAACCTGTTTTAAAAACAAATAAAAACTAAACTGAAATTGAAAACAAAACAATACAAATTGAAAACGCATACAAAATTCTAAACAATCATAACTCTGCTTTGGTGTACAGTATTATGTAGCCTATTCTATAAACCGTATAGTACAAACAAATACACCTACAGTAAGTATACTAGTACAGTACTCACCAGCTGAGCCCCTGTCAACCAGGGTCACCAGTATTACACACATCACAGAAGACTTCAGCAGGATTCCACAGGACACCATTTTTACTTGTTGATACGGCTTAGAGTGAAAGGAATGTTTTTTTTTTTTAATGTATCAATTAAATTAATAAATAAATAGGTGAATTCAATCTTCTTCTCTCCTCTTTTTTATCCTCCGTCCAGCCCAGTGATCTGACAAGTTTGATGAGTCCCTAACATTTAAGGCCTTGAAAAGCAGAAGTCCAACCTCCAAATTAGAGTGAATGTATGACTGAATAGTGGGGAAGTTTCTTGCCATGTGTCCTGCATATATTGGCCAACAGGAAACACTTTCATCAGAGTTTTATTTTAGATTCTAAAGTGTGAGGTAATTGTTTCCACTGTGACACTGGTCCTGGCCGTGGGTTTCCCGGGGATTCTCCACTACTTAGAAACCGGAAGTGTGAAGCGATAATTGAGGCCCTGAAAAAGTTAAATTGAATCTTAAAAACTAGTGTTAACCTTTGTTTCATCAAATGCAAACACTTTCAAGGACTGGATTTGATATATAATATTACTATATATAGCCTAATATGATTTATTAATTTTATGTACTTACATGTGTGGGGGGGGGGGGGGTGCTAACACACTGAACAAGCTGGTGAGGAAGGCTAGCTCCATAGTTGGAGTTGAACTAATCTGGAGGCAGCTGCGGAGGAGAGGATGAGGAAGGAAGCTAGTGTGTCTGCCTGATGTGTGAACTATGGATAACTCTGACTCAGAAGATTACAGTCATCATTTCTTCAAAATAAAACAAGACAATCGTTCAGGTCTCATCATCAACCAGTCATGGGACTGTTCACCATTTATCGACACATTTTTCTGAGACCCTCGCTGAGTAACCAGTGTAAAATGTGTACAGTCAATGTTGATGACTTTGTTGCAACACTGCAAAGAGCGCCCTTTAGTCTGCATACGACACGCCTGCTGTCATCATCAACATACAGCAAGAACTATCATGTCTACTCTGCACTCACCTAATGTATATGTCACAGTGAATGTGAGAAATGAGTCTGCAAAAAGACTGATTTCTCACATTCACCCACATTCACCACGGACAAAGGTGACTTTTCTAAGTGCATCCAAAGTCCAAATTGTAGGAAATAAATCACACCCAGTGTGAGTAAGCGGTGCCTACTCTGTTTGTTTGATTGATGTACTTTATTTAGTAAGACATGAGAACAACAGTACATGGAAGTACAAATTCACAATACAAGGTCTACTAAACTGGAAGGCTCATAAAGCACTAAGCTTGTTTAAAATGAGATCCCCATGCACACAAATCATGATGACATATAAGAGACAGACAGATATACACACTACTATACAGAATGTCATGCAATCAGCTTACAGGTTACTGGTATGAAGAAAAAATATATATACAAGAGGAAAAAAAGGAAAAGTTTGGTGTGGGGGGGGGGGGGGGGGTTTGGCGGGGGAAGGCATGCGTTAATCCGACAGACCTTTTCTCCGACTATGTGGCATCCGCGTGCGGTTAGGGTTAGGGTGCGGGTTTGGTTCGGGTTTACTGTTTAATGTCGGAGCACTGCGCTGTCGGAGGAATGCGCTGTCGGACTAACGTACTGCACCACATGGGCCATTTTGGAATTGCAGCCTCCTGAAGGTGTTTCTTTAGGGCAGTTTTGAAAGTGATAGGGTTTTACACTTACTCCTTTTGGTATGGCATTCCACATTGTTGTTGAATAGCATGAGAACGAGTTCATTCCCTTTGTTGAGCCAAATCTGTGTTTAACATATCCGTGGAGCTGCCTCTGGTGTTATGATTGTGGACTTCATTTACGTTTGGAAGTATTTTGACAAATACAGGGGGATCCCAATGTTGTGCCGTATCTTGTAGACCAGGTCCATTAAGTTGCTGTACTCTGTCCTCAACCATAAGCCAGCCAATCCTAGCAAAATGAACAGGGCGTAGATGGGTTTTGTGTTTGAGGCCAAGAAGTAGCCTTACTAGTTTGTTTTGGGATGTTTGGAGCCTTGTTTTTAAGGCCTTGGTGGTGTTGTGATACCATGAGGAGCATGCATGATTGAAATGACCTTGTATGAGGGCCCCTGCAAGAATCATCAAGGTATTCTTACTGACTAGAGAGGCAATCCTATACAAAAAGCGTGTTCTTTGGTTGACCTTTTTGATCACTCTTTTGGCCATTTTGTCACTGGAGAGGTTTGCCTCCAAGATGGAACCCAGGTAGGTAATTTTCTCCTTTCTTGTGATAACATCATCACCTGCTTTGATTGTGAAGCTCTCAGCCTTGCTAAGGTTATACTAGACCCAAAGAGGATGGATTCAGTTTTACCCAGGTGTAATGATAGTTTGTTGTCAGTGTGTGATGTTTGATGAGTGTGTGCTGGCATTCAGGCGGTACTACTCTATTTGATGTGTGGGTGCATGATATTCAGATGGTACTATTCTTTTTGATGTGTGGGTGCTGGTATTGAGGCCGTACTACTCTATTTGCGCTGATTAAATCAATGGTCAACGAGTTATGGCCATTTGAAAAGTTAGAAACTGCTGTAACACTGCTGTAGTGTTCCATACAGTATGTGTTTAATTTAGGTTTATTTAGTTACTTTGAAGTATTTTTTATAATGGTATGAACTCTTTTTTTTTCAATTTTATGTACTTTAAGTATTTTCACTATTTTATTTGCTTGAGTATTTTTACTCAATGTATTACTTTTGAGTATTTTTACTCATGTATTTACTACTTTATAATTACTACAGTATTTTTACTAATTATAACAACTTTTTTGTATTTTTCTCATTTTAAGCTTTTTTTTAAAGTAGTAGTTTAATCAGCTGCAGCTGCTTATGCCGTGCTCGGACGGACGGACAGACAGACAAATACACACGGTCAAATGTAGAGCATGCATAAAGGTTGAATGTGAATGCTAGAGGGTATCAATTGGCATCCTCTGTGACCC
The DNA here is from genome assembly GCF_963454915.1 of Gymnoscopelus microlampas. Lineage (NCBI taxonomy): Eukaryota > Metazoa > Chordata > Actinopteri > Myctophiformes > Myctophidae > Gymnoscopelus > Gymnoscopelus microlampas. The sequence goes on along the minus strand of NC_139959.1, from coordinate 30,307,633 downwards.
CAAAGTTATGCTAAGCTCGCAAGCTCACAATGTGTGGTGGTGCGTTATGGGCTTAGATCGGCTATTTTCAAATAGTATTAGGGTTAAAGTGGTTAAACTGATTATATATTAACACATTTTTTTGGGGACCCCCTGGAACCTCACCAAGAACCCCTGGGAGTGCCGCAGTATGTGTTTTACAGTGTTTTCACTGCTCCATGGTGATTGAGGGTAGAGGGCCAGTGGAGATTGAAGGAGTGGGAGGAGACTGAGGACACACCTGGGCCTCATCCTCAATCAACAAGCCAATATAAAAGCCTGAGAAGAACAATGCTACAGCACCCTAGCCATTCCTCACACCACATGCTAAAACCTTAGCCTGTGTGCTGGTTAGAGTGTTTTTTTGTAAACAAGACTGTATCTTAAACTGTTTTGTGTAAAATGTAAAGACAAGGGAAGTGTTTATGTTCAGTTAGGGTAGTTTATTTCCTTTCCTTTTCAGGTAGGGTGGAGTTGTTTGTTGTTTTGGCTTTGGCCTCCCCAAAGACCTATGCTTTCCACATTTTTGTTGCCTATTCAGTTTGCTGTAACCTTTGATGTTGGTAATAAATGTATCCTTTTTTGTTATCTTCGCTTGTGATACTTTAGATGTGTTTACTTACTCCTTTTCCAGCCTCTAGACTGCATTAAGGTTGTAACGTCATGTGTGTTAATGTAAATATTTTCAGTATTCCGACATATTTTCAGTTTTTATATTGATGTTTTGTGCCATACTCAAGAATGTAACACACTCACACTAACGCACACACATACCTCTGCGACATGTAATTACAGGACCACAATGGAGATGCATTCTGAGACTTTTTGTTATATCCTGGATGCCTTTTTATTGTGCATCAACATTGGTGTTGCAACCATACAATTGTTCAGTAAACAAAACACATAGTCAAATGGACAAATGACAAGGTATTCAGGGAATACATAGCCCCACAATAGTTATCTTAATTAGGCTTCATACTGTAAATAACATCAGCTTATTTTCTGAAAGACAATAAAAACAAATAAAAATGAACACCATAAATTACATCAGTCAATAAATATATTAATGTAATAAATACATTATTAAATTGGTGACAAGTGCTGTAAAGTGCTCAAACCCAATAAATCAAGGCAGAAACAAGGCTCTGTAATGAGCGAAAAGCTATCTTCTTTAATAGACAAGTCATTGTCTCATTGTCGAGTTTTAGATGTTTTGTTGGGGTCCCTGGACCTGCATTTCGAGTTTCGACCACCTCTACAAGGTCATTGGCTGGATGTGGAGAAGATGGCGTGCTATTGGTCCACCGGCCTGCTGTGCTGAAGTGAGCTTTATCCTCCTCAGTAGACATCACTGGGATGAGGAGGAGGAAGGAGACAAGGAGGTAGGAGACGATGGGGAAGGAGAGGAGGAGGTAGGAAATGAGGGAGTAGGAAATGAGGGAGTAGGAGAGGAGCGGGTAGGAGACGACTGGGAAGGAGAGGAGGAGGTAGGAGAGGAGGGGGTAGGAGAGGAGGGAGTAGGAGAGGAGGAGGTAGGAAAGCAGGGGGTATGAGAGGAGGAGGTAGGAGAGGAGGCGGTAGGAGAGGAGGAGGTAGGAGAGGAGGGGGTATGAGAGGAGGAGGTAAGAGAGGAGGAGGTAGGAGAGGAGGAGGTAGGAGATGAGGGGGTAGGAGAGGAGGAAGAGGTGATGAGGGAGAGGAGAGAGGGAGTGGAGTAGGAGACGGTGGTGGAGAGAGGGGAGGAGGACTCGGCATTCCTGCGTGCGGCCCTGTGATGAAAACAACACAGAAACAATGAAGTTTAAGCTTTAAGGATAAGGTTATTTGGTGAATGAATTCATGAATTAAAGAATGGACAAATTAGCGATTGATCGTCTTACCGAAACGCTTTGATCTTGCGTCGCACCCAGGGAGCGGTGAACTGACTGCAGAACATGCCTTTCTCTGTCTGAAAACTGCAAGAACAAAACAGTTTAGATAGATATATAGATAGCGAAATAGCTAGATAGACGGACGGACGGACGGACAGACAGACGTGTTGATTTTGACAGCAGATATTTATTTAGTTTTAGTCAGTCTTTTGAATAAAATTCCATTTAGTTTTTGTCATATTTTAGTCATCTTTAATGTTTTTGTTTTTGTCTAGTTTTAGTCGACTAAATATCATAAGATTTTAGTCGACCAAATCTACAGTTGATTTAGTCGTCTAAAATGTATTTTGGCGGTACCTTGATGGCGTCGTAATGGCTGATTTTACACTTGGTTGCATGATGAAAATAGCCGATCGACAAGCTCACAACGCGTCGTGCTTCTAGATCTGCTATTTTCAGAACGCAACACCCTAGCGCAACCAAACATAAAATGACTTGTTTTTTCTACTGGATCTCTTCTCCACTCATCCCTCACTAACATTTTAGTCTAGTTTTTATTTGTTGACGAAATTGTCATCGTAGCTTAGTTTTTATTTCGTTTTTATTTTGTTTTCATCAGTGAAAAAAGGTAGTCGACGAACATTTTTCGTCAAAATCAACAGTGACAGACAGACAGACAGACAGACAGACAGACAGAACTCACATGACAGCAGTGACACATGGAAGGTTCTTCTTCTGGACCAGGTATCCTATGATAGGCTCTGTTATCTCCTGTCTGCTTACTTTAGTACAGCAGTCTGACAGCTTCTCAACTGTAAGGAAACAACAAATGGATCAAGTTTTGTTCATTGTCCTTGCGATTCAATCTGCCTATAACCACCAGGGGGGACCAGGGAACTAAAATCATAGAGAATGTCCTTCAGTTTTAGTCTTTGTCAGTAGCCGATATTTTTCTCAGCTCACTGTGAGCTTATACATCCGTTATTTCCTCTTTTTTACTGAGCTCTTCGAATATCACCCCTGACTAATTACAATTACAATTACAATAAAATACAAAAACGTACCCTGAAAACTAATAAAAAACTACACTACTAAGTCTTTTCACAAAAAAAAACAACTAACTAAACTATCAAACCTGCTTTAAAAACAATTGAAAACTAAACTGAAATTGAAAACAAAATGAAATAGAAATGTCAAACAAATGAAGAATTCTAAACAATCATAACTCTGATTGGGTGTACAGTATTACAGTATGTATTCTATAAACCGTATAGTACAAACAAATACACCTACAGTAAGTACTAGTACAGTACTCACCAGCTGAGCCCATGTCAACCAGGGTCACCAGTATTACACACATCACAGAAGACTTCAGCAGGATTCCACAGGACACCATTTTTACTTGTTGATACGGCTTAGAGTGAAAGGAATTAATAAAAAAAATGTATCAATTAAATAAATAAATAAATAGGTGAATTTAATCCTCTCTCCTCTTTTTTCTCCTCCTTCCAGCCCAGTGATCTGACAAGCTTGATGTGTCTCTGATATTTAAGGCAGAAGCCCAACCTCCAAATGAGTCATCTTTCTCTCTCTCATTCTTGCCATGTGACCAGCAGATATTGGCCGACAGGAAACACTTTCATCATAGTTTTATTTTAGATTCTAAAGTGCGAGGTATTTCTTTCCGCTGTGACACTGGTCCTTGCCGTGGGTTTCTCGGGGATTCTCCACCAATTAGAAACCGGAAGTGTGAAGCGAAAATTGTCTGAGGCCCTGAAAAAAGCTGGAGGCGGCGGAAGAGGAGAGGATGAGGAAGGAAGCTGGATGCTATCCTGGAGAACCCCATCCATTCCCTATGATGAGCTAGTGAAAATGAGGAGCATGTTCAGCATGTGCGTGTGCGTGTGCATATGCGTCTCAGTGTTAGACGTTAGAGTCTGCTTGATGTTCACACATCAGTCCCATGACTGGTTTATGATGAGACCTGAATGATTGTCTTCTTTGATTTTGAAGAAATGATGACTGTGATCTGCCGAGTCAGAGTTATCCATAGTTCACAGTGAACTATGGATAACTCTGACTCGGCACGGCAGATTACAAAATCAAAGACAATCATTCAGGTCTCATCATCAACCAGTCATGGAACTGTTCATCATTTATCGACACATTTTTCCTGAGTAACCAGTGAAAAATGTGTACAGTCAATGTTGATCACTTTTTTGCCACGCTGTCTGCAAAGAGCCCCCTTTAGTCTGCAAACGACACGCCTGCTGCCATCATCAACATACAGCAAGAACTATCATGTCTACTCTGCACTCACCTAATGTATATGTCACAATGAATGTGAGAAATTAGTCTGCAAAATTATTAATTTCTCACATTCACCAACACTAACATACAAAGGTTTGAAACTGAATTGAAATCAATTAATATCTGTGGGATGTCACTACTTCACTGCTAGCCTACACCTTAGCAAGTCACTCAGTGCTGACACAGTTACTGTATAGCACAACCTAAATTTATTTAATGGATCAAAACTTTCATCATTTTAAAACTTTCATCATCTTTGAAAAGACAAAGTTGCCCTGACCTGGTGTCCTTTCACTCAGACATATAATATAATATAAAATTACATACATTACATTACATTACATATTACTGTATTTGTACATTGCAGCAGTAGGATACATTGTGAACATTGTCAAATACTGCTTAGTCAAATGAACCACAACTTACAGTTTCATCTTTATTTTGGACGTACTGTAAATCCCCTCAACTTCCTGTTTTTAATAAGAAGTCATTCTGAAAGAATATCATGTGATCTAACAGAAACAGACACAGACAGAGAGGCAGACCGCAAGAGAGAGAGAGAAGAGAGAGAGAGAGAGCGAGAGAGAGAGAGAGAGAGAGAGAGAAAGACATGTCATGTCATGTCTAGATTTTGTGGCAATTTTTTGTAACTTCCTTCTCTTCCAGACACAGACAGAGAGGCAGAGCGCGAGAGAGAGAGAAGAGAGAGAGAGCGAGAGAGCGAGAGAGCGAGAGAGAGAGAGAGAGAGAGAGAGAGAGAGAAAGACATGTCATGTCATGTCATCTCTAGATCTTGTGGCAATTTCTTGTAACTTCCTTCCCTTTTTGCCAGAAATAGTTCTGTATTGTGTGGGAAAATGATAGTGATCAACCAAACTACTCCCACTGAATTTGCACACAACAAGAGTCTACATTTTGTTTGAATAGACACTTACTACTCAGGCTTTAATATAAATTAACTTGATACGTCTTGTTATCAAATTAAAGCTAATAAAGTACAGTACTAAAGTAATTGCATGTGATAGAGCTGTTTTTCCTTCACCCATATAAAGTACCAAACTTTCAGAAAGACGACAAGAAAATTGTGGTCAATGTGTTGTTTGAGACATTTGGACGCTGTTTGTCCAAGATAAACTGTCACACCATCAGCTTGCCATCTTCTCTCTCAACCTACGAGCAGGCTCCTCATGGCCAGCTGTCATCGTCAGAGCTGATAACAACTTCATTTGTGTATAATTATTGTGATCATTGACTGTTTAGTGAGAGAGATATTTGTGCTGTACGGTGCCTCGTGTATTGATTCTTTCTCTTAATACAATGTCAACTTTTTAATTTGAGAACCAGCCTGTGTCTGTCTTTGATTTCGTCTTATCCTTTTTACACTGGGGTTTCAGCTGTTTAACTACAAATAGATTTAATTAACATAGAGCAGGATTTACGACCCTTATCAGCTCCATCAGCATGTCTCTCTTGGGCCCCAGTACACAGAACTGTAGAGGGAGGTACTTTCAATAATGAGAAATCATTTGAGCCCTTGTTTGATCAAATCAAAAAAGGACTAGATGTTTCGTTTACATTTGCACCCATGCACATCTGTGCATTTAGCAATGCACAGCTGTTTAACAATTCTCAGGGAGCAGTCAGAGGTTCGGTGTACTGTCTTGCTCAAAGGCCGTTTGGACACAATGCTGGAAGGAGTTAGGTTCAAACAGGGAACCAGCCATTTACCAGGTGACTGCTTTGCCGTATCAGGGGAGGAAAAGAAAACCTTTCCTGTATAACAGTGATTCTCAAAGTGGGGCCTGGGGACCCCTAGGGTTGAGGGGGTTCCAGGGGGTCCCCAGCTAAATGTCTTAATAACATAAAAATCTGTTTAACCACTTTTATCTATACACATCAGCTATTTGAAAATAAACTACATCCTCACTCACAACACGTCATGATGCAAAACTTTGTGAGCTGGTAGAGCTGCTATTTTCCAAAAATCTTGGAAAAATCTTTTATGTGGGCCCATAGCACAAAATATTCACAGGTAGGGGTCTGCGGCCAAGTACATATTAATCTTGGGGTCCTTGACATGCTGCTGTATAGAATGAGAGCAGGGTGGAGAGCAACTGTGGTTCCGCAAGAGATATAACTATGAGATAAATTAGAAAAGGGCACTTCCTCCTAGTGCATGAGGGCAATCAGGCATACACTAGGAGGGCATTGGTTGGCTCCTGCAGTGGTGCAACCACAGTATTACCACGTCATTACCATTACCGTGTTACTATGTTCCTTCCCCTCACCACGGTGCAGTGTATTTCTTTCTTACTAAAGCGTAGTGTGGCCGGTCAGCCACTGGGTGGCACATCCTACTACAGTATGTGAGCACAAAGAAGGCATGCCAGAACTCAGAGTAGATGTAGATGTAATTTAAGCCGTGAATTTGTTATAGGTTCACGCTATCAAAGGTACAGAAAGTTGTTAGGGCTGTAGGGCCTACAGTATATTGTTTCTATTAAATGTCATATTTAGAACTATGTCTGAATCGGTCTGAATACTGTACTTTTGGTTTAACTACAGTTATCATTAAGTAGTTATCGGTTGTCCCTTATAGCTTTAATAAACTTGAATAAATATTTGTGTTTGTTGAATACATACATACATACATACATACATACATACATACATACATACATACATACATACATATATATATGTATATATATATATATATATATATATACTAGAAGTTCGGGCCGCTACGCGGCCCGAACGTCTAGCGTGACGCGTCGTTCACTTTGCAGTGCCACCTTACAGGCACCTCACAGTGTGAGAGAGAGTTATGTGCTCTCCTAAATCCACGGCAGGCTTTGAAAGTACCCACTTCAGAAAGAGGTGACGTGCATCACCTCTCCAATGACCAAAACCCACTTTGTGATTACTCAGACCTGGTATGGCAGACCTGTGGGGAGTGTGCAGTGGTGTACAATGTGAAAAGATAGTTGAAATCGCAGGAGATGAAGTTAGCAGTTTATTTGTGTAAAGGGTCGTCGGCGTGGGTTGTGTTGAGGATGGAAGCCGTCGAACTGGTGCATCCTACCTATTTATAGGTAGGATGTGATGTCATGCTGTCGTGAGATTACGTCACTGGCGTGTCTCATCGTGATGTCACGACCGTGATGTCATATGACGTCACACTGGCTACATACATACATACAGACAACCGACATGGCGCAGGATTCAAATTGTATATATATATAGACTAGAAGTTCGGGCCGCTACGCGGCCCGAACGTCTAGCGTGACGCGTCGTTCACTTTGCAGTGCCACCTTACAGGCACCTCACAGTGTGAGAGAGAGTTTTGTGCTCTCCTAAATCCACGGCAGGCTTTGAAAGTACCCACTTCAGAAAGAGGTGACGTGCATCACCTCTCCAATGACCAAAACCCACTATGGAAGCCGTCGAACTGGTGCGATCTGACGGCATCCTAGAATTTATAGGTAGGATGTGATGTCATGCGTGATGTCATGCTGTCGTGAGATTACGTCACACTGGCGTTGTGTCCATATTCGGAGTGATGCAACGTACATACAACATACTGACAAACATACTGACAACCGACATGGCGCAGGATTCAAATTGTATCGTGATGTCAGATTACGTCACACTGGCGTGATGTCAGATTACGTCACACTGGCTACATACATACTGACAACCGACATGGCGCAGGATTCAAATTGTATATATATTCGGGCCGCTATGCGGCCCGAACGTCTAGCGTGACGCGTCGTTCACTTTGCAGTGCCACCTTACAGGCACCTCACAGTGTGAGAGAGAGTTTTGTGCTCTCCTAAATCCACGGCAGGCTTTGAAAGTACCCACTTCAGAAAGAGGTGACGTGCATCACCTCTCCAATGACCAAAACCCACTTTGTGATTACTCAGACCTGGTATGGCAGACCTGTGGGGAGTGTGCAGTGGTGTACAATGTGAAAAGATAGTTGAAATCGCAGGAGATGAAGTTAGCAGTTTATTTGTGTAAAGGGTCGTCGGCGTGGGTTGTGTTGAGGATGGAAGCCGTCGAACTGGTGCATCCTAATCCAAATTGTATATATATATATATATATATATATATATATATATATATATATATATATATATATATATATATATATATATATATATACATATATATATATATAAAATGCCTCTCTGTCTCTGCTATGCATTATTAAAACAAACAATCAAAGTTGAATGGGAGTGTACTGCCATGCCTCAGCCAAATGAGGCAAGCCCGCTGAGTCACAGGAGCAGGTACCTACAGTAGCACCTTAAAGAGGCTTTACTGTAACTGTCCGAGCTGCTCCAGTGTCTTCTCTACAAACAATCAAAGTTCCTTGTGATCCAGATACTGTTTTAGAGTAAAGTCAATTATTCCAAATAGTTGTGATTGAATTTGATCATGTATCATCTCTTGTACTCTATTGACACAAATTCCTCACCACACCAGATAAAAGCACAAGAAATATATAATTATTTAGTATTTTATTCAGTTCAAAAGTGTGCATGATAGCTCAAAATACGTACTGTATACTATACAGAGGAGATCAGGAGGCAATCATGATGTTTAAATACTATACACAAATAAAATGTGAGAAAGCTGTACAATACATTTTTTGGGACATAAAATAATTCATAATTTTGTTCTCTCCCACAAGTTATGCATATTATTTCCTGTGACGATGTATGTAGAAAATATAGAATAATAATAATGCATGTGATAGAATAAATCACTTGTGTCCTCACATATTAGTCTGATCTACTGTATGAAAATGTTATTTTGTTGTAATTTGATGATGTACAGGAACTATTGGCCAATCACAGACGTCACACAATCCCTCCTTGATGGAAAAGTGTAATAGTGATGCTCAGTGACACACTGTGACACCATGACCTGTGAGGTGATGAGCAACAGTGACAGCCCTGGTTCAGAGTCAGACAAACTCATTCTAGGAAACAATGGCTGTCACCTTCTGCGTTTTTTGTTTGTTTACCTTCTGGGTATCATGGAATAATACAAGTACCATAAACCATTCATCTCAGAAGAAATGCATAGAGATGGAGAGAGAAAGAGAGAACGGAATAGATAAAAGATACACAACTAGAAATATCACAGCATGGTTGTATGCCTCCACCAACCAGTTGCTGTTTACATCTGTGTCTATCCAGACTCCTATAGTTGTGTATGAAGATGGACGGACGGACGGGCGGCTGGACAAATGGTAGAAAAAAGCAAGAGAGATGATGAAAAGTCAAAGAGAAGATCAATTAATTTTACAGTAACAGGACAGGAGTGAATGTCATGATCAACCAGTAACCTATCGTTCTGATCTCACGATCAACCAGTACCCTCAACCCCTCATATAACTATACTTATATGACTATAGGCTCTATTCACATGCAGCCATATTATGAAGACATTCACAGGTATTACCAATGATACTAATGAAGGCTCTGTTCCATTCTGGTCAAACAGAGTCAGGGTGCTGATATTGTGCATGTTGGCTCACTGGAAACACTCTGTTACACCAGCGGGTCTACAGTTGGGGTCCAGGGACCCTCATGGGCTTCCAAATGGCCCCTTACAGGTGTGTAACTCTGAGAGTGTACAAATGGAACCAAATGGACCCGTAAGGGTCCATTTGGTTCCATTTGTACACTCTCAGAGTTATGGCGGTCGTGGAAACCACTGTGCTAGACTAAATGGAACAGAGCCTTCATTAGTATCATTGGTAACACCTGTGAAAGAAGTGATAATATGGCTGCTGTGCATAGAGCCTATTTACCCTGTCTTTGGTCAGCCAGTAACTTTATCCATGTGGGTGTGTGTCCTCGTGCTCGTGCGTGCCTGCCTCCCAACATCTCCATTGACAACCTGGCAGCCTCCTATCATCAAAAGCTGTCGTTGATGATGAATTACAACACCGCCTCAGCTGTGCCAGTGGAGCTTGCTCAAGGCTGAGGAAAAGCGTCTTTGAGAACCGCGACGTCCAAGCAAAGACCAAAATATTGGTCTATAAATCAGTGGTGCTCCCCACTCTTCTGTTTGGATCAAAAGCCTGGACCGCATACAGTAGGCACTTCTAAGCACTTGAGGGCATTATCGTCAGAGATGCCTCCTGGGAGGATCGAAGCATAAACACCAGCGTCCTGGAGGAGGCTGAGGCCTCCCAAAACCAGTCCTTTATTCCCCGCTAGTTAAAGGGAAACGGGCCCCTGGAGTCCAAAAGAAAAAGAGGTTTAAGGATAGCATTGAAGCAAACATAAGTGCCACATAGACCTTAAAGCTTGGGAAGACATGGCAAAAGACAGGACGACCTGGAGGAACCTTGTCCGTGAGGGTGCTGCACTGTACAATGATGACCTCTGGCATGCTGCACAAAGACAAGCGCAGACTCAGGAAGGAGAGAGCAACCTCCAAACAGGCCCAACCTAAACCCATCACTACACTCCCCTGTCCACACTGCAGAAGAAGAATCAGGTCCAGAGTCGGCCTCCATGCCCACCTGATGACCCACAAGGACCAAGAAGAAGGACAACATGACCGGCGATGGTGGTGCGTGCGTGCGTGCGAGAGAGAGAGAGAGAGAGAGAGAGAGAGAGAGAGAGAGAGAGAGAGAGAGAGAGAGAGAGAGAGAGAGAATTGTGTAACCAGCTGCTTGCAAGTCGGTGCCTGTCTCCTGTCCTAACAAAGGGAGCTCTGATGTATCCATCAATATCTTTGAGCTCTGAAAGAATTCACCCATGGAAGTAGCCCTATATTCTTACACACACACACACACACACACACACACACACACACACACACACACACACACACACACACACACACACACACACACACACTGTCACAAACAGAGCTTCTTTTGTTCACAGTTTACAAAGGGCTTAGGTTCTCACCTTATTAATAGGGATGCATGCCACCATTTTGAGCTGACAACAGTGTTAAATTCAGCCACTTATTACAAACTGAGAATGGACAGTACTGTATGTCCCCTTAAATTTCAAGTAGGAATTTATGTCAGCTTTGACCTGAGTGAATACTTGGAAGTTAAACTGTTGAGTCATTGAACAATGATAAGCTTCATTGGAGAGTGCAAAAGGGAGAGAGAGAGAGAGAGAGAGAGAGAGAGAGAGAGAGAGAGAGAGAGAGAGAGAGAGAGAGAGAGAGAGGGAGATTCAGCTTCTTAAAAGTCATTGCACCAAACTCAGGTCCAGTGAAATGTTGCATCCTGCAGAAATGCACCGTTACTGCAGAACGATTTAAAGCATAAACATGTAGACACACTGTATTCAAAGCAGAGTAATAATTTGTAGATTATTATCTATAGTGCAGCTGTGGAAGTGAAATTCAGTGTGTGTGTGTGTGTGTGTGTGTGTGTGTGTGTGTGTGTGTGTGTGTGTGTGTGTGTGTGTGTGTGCGTGCGTGCGTGCGTGCGTGCGTGCGTGCGTGCGTGCGTGCGTGCACACTTCAGGGAGGAGCCTGAAATGGGTGGTGGGGGCCGCAAACGTAGGAGATAAAAGGAGTTTGGGTCAGCTGCTCCTCTATCCTTACCTCCTGATACACACAGACAGACACACACACACCAAGCTGCAGCCATGAAGACCACACCGGTGTTGATGCTCTCAGCTCTGCTGTGCACGCTGGCTACTTGCATCAATGTCATGCCTCCTGCAGACTTCGACCTGGACCAGGTGAGAGACAGAGAGAGAGCGAGAGAGAAAGAGAGAGAGATCCCGATTCCCAGGCTTACCTTTCCTACATGTACTATTTCTGACAGCAAATATGCACTATTCTTATGGCTTTGTAAGCTAGTTTTTTTTTCTAAGTTGCAATGTAACACAGCTTTCTTTCTTCCTTTTCATTATAAATTTGTTGTTTTGTTCCACCTTCGCGTTGGCAATGTAAATATTGAATGGTGAGAGAAAGAGAGGAAGAGAGAGAGAGAGAGAGAGAGAGAGAGAGAGAGAGAGTTTACTAGGGGTAGAACAATCATAATCTGTTTAAAGTCCGCTTTCCAGGCACCGCTGGGATGGACTGGATTCTCAATATGGCTTTCTTCCACCGGGAACGGTCCATGGTCACCTCATGGTCGATGCCGAGTGTCTGCCAGGTCTTCTTCCCAGGCCGGCCAGTGGGTCTTGTCCCCTCCAAGTTAATCGACATTACTTTCTTCACCCAATCATTCTCTTCCTTCTTTACTACGTGTCCGTACCGTCGCAGTCTGCCTCTCCTCACCACATCCACTATGGCCTCCACTCCCATCTTCTGTCTCAGCTCTGCACTGGTCTTTCTCTCCCTCAGTGGCACACCGCACATCCATCTGATCATCCTCATCTCTGCTCTGTTCAGCTTCTCTTCATGCTCCACCCTCAGGGCCCATGTCTCACTTCCATACGTCATGCCACTTCTGTTTTTTTGATTGATTGATTGAATACTTTATTAACAGTTCTCAAATACAAGGCACGGTGGCACAGATTTATACAAAAGAATGCTAAAAGGATAACTCAGATAAGCCCTCAGGGCTTGTTTCCTGTGTATTCAATTCATCGAGACATTTAAAGTCAAACAATAGTATAATATGCAAAAAAACATAATATATACGAGTAGTAATAAGTAATCCGCTCGTTGTTGCCGGTTATTAGTTTAGTTTTACCGGTTCCTCAGCAACCTCTCTCTCTCTCTCTCTCTCTCTCTCTCTCTCTCTCTCTCTCTCTCTCTCTCTCTCTCTCTCTCTCTCTCTCTATTTTCATGAGAAACATACGTTTACATTGCCAAAGCAAAAGTGGAACAAAAAAATCTAAACAAAATAATGTATGTACAACAATTAAAAGGAATAAAGAAATGTGTCTCTCTCTCTATTAAATACATTAAGTTGAATGGGGCTTTGTTGACATGAGAAACATACATTGACATCGGCAAAGGAAGTGTCCAAAATACATGTATGTACTGTAGGAGGATATACTGTAGCCCTACTAGAATAAGGACATGTTTACAGTGTAGTAGGTACAAAATTGGAAAACACATTTGTCACAATGCACACATACACATTGAACTACACAACTGCTTCTAAATTAATCATCGCTTGGAAGTGACTGTTTGGTAGTGTTGCATGTGTCTTATCTGTAGCCTAAATCTGAATGCATTCCTGAACTTGGACATTGCAATGGTTTTAAACATGTTTGTTCAATTGATTGTTGGTCACCTGTCTCTCCTCTGCAGGGCTGGCAATCCTCCTGTTGATTGGGAGGTGCCAAGTACTGTTTGTTCCTGTTTTAACTTGGCGTTTAATTGTAACTTTGAGTGAAGTGGCGCCTGATGTATAAAATGGAAAATAATTGTTATATTAAATGGAAATGGCTTGAAAGAATTGTTTAGGTAATTCTCATGGGCCACATTATGCTTGGTTTGGGTTAGTTGATAGAAATTACGTTGGTGTTCTTGGTATGACCGACCTGCTTTAAAATGGTGGCTGCAGCTACAGAGATTCAGTTTGCGCTGGGCAGGGTAGAGAACAGCCAGAGGAAGAGAGCTGCTGGGGCCCTTCATGGGAGGGTGTAGCCCATAAAGTAGTTACCTAGGGTGCTGTTCTGCGTATGGTTGATTACTTGCAAGTCCTATTTTGAGATGCATATTTTTGGGCCAGGCCTTCATTGTATATATTATTGCACAAGATCGTTGGTGTTGGAGATTTTTGGTGAAAAACCCCCAACAAAATGCATTCTTGGACAGTTGGAGCCTTGGCCCTTCGGTCAACCTTAACAATATTAGATTTTCAGGCCTTTAAATGTACTCTTATATTGCACTGATCAGAGCAATGGTCCACGTTATGGACCTTTTAAGTGTTAAACACTGCTGTAACACTGCTTGACCAACGGTGCACCTATGCCCCCTGGTGTGTATTGTCATGGCAGACCCCTGCAAAGTGTCTGTGCCAGGTTTTGTGCAGATTAGAGTAACGACGCGCCTGTGGCCCCGTCTCGGGCTCCAAAGGGCCACACGTGGCCCCTGGTGTGACTATTGTCATGGCAGTCCCCTGAACAGTGTTTGTGCCAAGTTTGGTGTGGAACGGTGCGCCTTTTAAGTCCGGATGTTACGTTTGTGACGTCCACGGTCGACCGCCCCACCCTCTTGGCAATTCTAACATAGGATATACATTTAAATAACAATAAAAATGTTACAACATGTCTTTCTTTCTCTCTCTCGCTCTCGCTCTTTCTCACTCTCTCAGATGGCTGGCAAGTGGTACATGGCAGGACTGGCCACCAATGCTCAGTGGTTTGTGACCCATAAGGCAATGATGAAGATGGGTACTATCATGGTGGCGCCAACTGTTGAGGGAGACCTCTATGGCACTTCTGCCACCCTCAAGTGAGCTTTGAAACCCACATGCAAACATGCAACATGCTAAATGAAAATGAACTGTGAGTGAAAAGCATGATCTCTCTCTCTCTCTCTCTCTCTCTCTCTCTCTCTCTCTCTCTCTCTCTCTCTCTCTCTCTCTCTCTCTCTCTCTCTCTCTCTCTCTCTCTCCCCACTCTCTCTCATAGTTCTGATGGTACCTGCAGCAGAATGGCTCGCCTCGGTAATAAGACAGAAACACCTGGACGTTTCAGCGTTCGTGCCCACCGTAAGTTTAACACACACACACACACACGCACGCACACGCACACACACGTTGATGTACACTATTGCCATCTTTGTTCCTCAGCTTGGAACATCGACTACGACTTGCGAGTGGTAGATGTGGTTTATGACAGCTATGCTATCGCCTACATCAACAAGACCACGGCCGGTGTGTCTGAGCCTGAGGTTATCAACAAGTTCTTCAGTGAGTAACGTTTTCTCACCACACATAGGCCATTGAATAGAAGCAGCCGTTAAAAAGGCGCGTTGCTCCAGCCCTGTGTGTAAAGGAGGTGGTGTTGTGCTTGCAGGTCGATCCCCTGAGGTGAGCGCCGCCCTGCAGGACAAGTTTGTGAAGTTCTCTCTGGACACTGGGGTTCTCCGTGACAACATCCTGATATTGCCTATGAATGGTAGGCATTTTTTTTTGTAAACCCCCCCCCTCCCTTTTTATTATTATTATTTCAAAATAATAATATTAAATATAATATTAAAAACTAATTCTAACTTTCTTTTTCAAAGAAATTCCATAAATTCCACAAATTAAACTTTCATGAAGAAGTGAAAAAAGCTTATCTACAAGCTCACAACGCATTGCGGAGCAACGCGTTATGCTATTTTCACTAGTTTGGGTCCCGGGGAGACATCACATTTCTCGTTTGGGTCCCGAGCTAAAACGTTTGGGAACCACTGGTATAGGAGATCAGTAGTTGGACAGTTACATCACGTTTTTTGTTTTTTTTGTCTGAGACTTGATGACTAGATGTCTGTCTAAACATCATGGCTACTATTTCCAACCAGCTCCCTTATGTTTGTTGTTTCAGGTGAGTGTCCTCACCTGTAAGTGCGCTGACGCATAAACAGCTTCATCACTCCACCTCCTCGCTCTGTCTGCAACCGCTGAAAGCTGCACCTGAGGACAGACACCAGCCCTCAGCTTAACTGATGCCAACCCACGTGCACAATGCCTATCCGAACACTGATCCTAAGTCAGCCCTTATCTGCTTCCTCCAGAGGCACGCTGCCTGCTAAAGACTGATCTGAAAGACAGCCCTTAACCTTTCTGAGCTTGGGGGGAAAGACTGGGAATGAATAAAGGAGAGTGTGTGTGTATGTTGCGCCTGCCCCGCAACATACACACACACACACACTCATGCACGCACATACACGCATGCACACACACGCAGCAAACCGTTGCCATGCCAATCTCTATATCTTTTGTACATTAATGTCTTTTTTATACTTCTGATTTGTGATTATCTTGGTTGAAATTAAAATGTAG
This sequence comes from Gymnoscopelus microlampas, assembly GCF_963454915.1. NCBI lineage: Eukaryota > Metazoa > Chordata > Actinopteri > Myctophiformes > Myctophidae > Gymnoscopelus > Gymnoscopelus microlampas. Next base: position 30,291,481 of record NC_139959.1, on the reverse strand, counting down.
CAAAATTACACATTTTGAGTCATGTTTCTTTTACTGTATATCAAATACTTTTCAGTAGACACTGCCACCTCGTGGTAGATGGGAAAATTGCATTGGTAACCCAATACTGCCACTGGAATTGAATGATTGGAATTGTAATCTTGCACATTAGAGGTTGAATTACAAGGAGTTCAAGCAGGGCTATATAAAAGAAAAACATAGGCTACTGGTTGTTATTTAACACGGCTGTACCTGATGTGATGCTATTACAGTGCTATAATGTCCTACCCTTAGGCACGTTTATGTCCCAGCTGCTTTCCTCTAAAAATCTATTATAAAAGAAAATATATTATAATTCGATAATAGTGACTGACCACTACACATACAATTCAGAATTATTTATTATTTTGCCAAGTATATTTGCAGATGTAAATTTAAATATATTTTTTCCAAAGATATTAAAGAATAACATGAAACAACTCAAAGGTTATTATACTCTAAACTCGTGTTTCGAGTATGAAACCCTTTCAGTTTGTGTCACCTTTCTATTGGCAATTAACACCTTCCAGTTTATTCTTATTAATGTAAAACTAAAACTGATTCTGCTATGGTGACTGTTGCAACCGGCATATGTAACACACCACCACATTGAAGTGTCAGTGAGTGATGATCTTTCATTGGCTAAGTTCCAAATCCCTCGCTCGTTCACTGTTCTTTAATCTTTTTACATTCATGTGAGGAATGATTCAGCTAGAGTGTTTGGAAAACATGAGTATCCTACCTCTTCACTCAGCCCCAGTACCGGAACGGACTGAAACTAGCAAGGTTGTAGTAGTCCATCTCAATGTTCTCTCTTTCAAATTTATGTTGAACAATGTTCGATGTCCATACCTCTGATCATCTGATTTGCATAATTAAAACAGCCTGACAGCAGCGAGTGATGGACTGTTGTTTACCTGCCCTGGCCTGGTGGGTTGGTCAAATGGCTGTGATTGGCTGGATGGCCTGTTCAATCAGTCTAACTTGGCCAATAAGATTCCATAAGTGGAGCTGAGGTAAAAAAAAAATTAAAAAAATCCTGTCAAGCTGCATCCCAAGTAACTACCCCAGTGAAAAAAAAAAATCTAATAATAATACATTAAAGAGAAATAAACAATCTGGCAAAAGTGAGGGGAATGAATCATGTTTCTTTGAAAGTTGGGGTGTTGAATCCAGAGCCGGTCCACCCTATACACACACTACGCAGGTTGCGTAGGGCCCCGCCTACCCGCGTCTTTCTTTTTTTTTCCTTTCGTCTTTTTTTACCCGCGTCTTTTTTCCACACCGCAGGGCCCCCTTTCCTGTATCCTGCTTAGGGCCCCTGTGGAGTCTAAACCGGCACTGGTTGAATCCCCACATATACAACATTTGTATTTGTTGATGACATGTATTATTGTGTTATTTTGTTTATGGTTGCTTGTTTCTCTCGCAAAATCTGGCAAGACTGATCACTATTCACAGCTACTGAGAGAAGATTGCATCATGATTCATGATCACCACAGGGAAGTGAGATAAGATTTTCACAACTATTTACCAACATTTTACAGGAGACTTCCAGAGCTGGCTGGTCCTGGTCAGTGCAGGAACATTCACAAACTAAATATTTACCTCTGCTGTTACAAAATGGCAGATTATACTGTTTGTTTGTTTATACACACAAGAGTCTACAGACAGTGGATGATGCTGACTGCTGACATGTTTATTAAACTGAGTAGTGTCTACATATCTATATTTTCTTGACCGACTGACTGACTGACTGACTGACTGACTGACTGACTGACTGATTGATTAAAAAAAAAAATCCCACGATTTTGTAACCCATTTTTTCACCCAGTGCCACATTATTCCAACCGTTATTGCTTTCTCCCCGGCTCACCAGGGGAGGCAGTATGGAGACCAGGATTACTGCATGTTTTTTGTGAGGGTACCTGATTGATTGATTGATTGATTGATTGTGATCATAATGGCGGTGAAATTACATTTCAACCAGAATAGTGTTTTCTATTTTTATAATCCTGCTCATTGTAATGAGGATGTGCAAGATTGCAATTCCAATCATTCAATTCCATAAAATACTCTGTGGCAGTATCCAGTTGCCTGTGTAATTTTGACATCTGCCACAAGGGGTCAGTATCTACTGAAAAGATTTGGATAAAGAAACATCACTCAAACCTTGTAATTTTCATCCATTTTTATTTCAACTGAAATAGTCACACAACAACAACAAAAATCAGCGGTAGAAAAAAGTAATGTACACAACAATTTGAGATTGGCATGGCAACTGTGTGTGTGTGTGTGTGTGTGTGTGTGTGTGTGTGTGTGTGTGTGTGTGTGTGTGTGTGTGTGTGTGTGTGTGTGTGAGTGTGAGTGTGTGTTTGTGTTTTTTTAAGGCGGAAGCAATGGTACTCTCCCTACATTCCTGGTCTTTTTTATTCAAGCTCAGACAGCTTATCCACTTCAACCCTTTAGTCTGAACGGACCTGAGTTGCACTGCACTTGGTGGACTCCTATATCTCTCAACAATGTCTTAGCCAAAAATAGCAGATAAAAAAAAATGTTCAGGCCCTTTACTTGTAACAGAGTATTTTCACATTGTGGTATTGTTATTTCTTAAGTAAAAAAAAAGTCTGAGTACTTCTTCCAGACAGAGCAACAATGTGACGCTGAGGCCACGGAAGGGATGAAGATCTTTACGCACACTCAGCTGTAAAAACAAACAGAAACAAAAACATGAGGGATTAGTTGGGAACTATTAGATAGATAGATCTAACAATTTACTATTTAAAGTCTAGGCATTTAGCAGACGGTCTTAAAGGAGACACACCATGAATTTCACTTTTTTTGGGGGGGGGGCTCCCCAGTGTCTCTTGTACCCCCAAAAAAATATTTTTTTTAACATTCAGTCATTCATTCTCATTTCAGAGATTTCCAGAATACGCGTGTCTGAACAGGCCATCTCAGAATGGCAATGTTTGCTTACATCACGAAACTTTCTGCCCATGTATTTTGACAGACAGAATTGCTCAGTAGCACCCCTCTGCCCAACAGACGTTTTGGTATTGCAGCTGAAAGTGCTTTATAAGCCTGAGAGAATTGACTTGGGATGAGTATATCTGAGTGTTGATTTAGGCTCAAACCTTTTGAAAATGGTTTGAGGGACATACACCATATGATATTAAATATCAAAAAAAAAAATTAAATTCATGGTGTGTCTCCTTTAACCAGAGCGACTTGCAATAGGAAAGGTAAACACAGCTCAAATGCAGAGAGACAGTGTAGTGCCTCAGTAAACTATAGGAACATATAGAAACCAAGAACCTAGCATCTGTCTAATCAATTAGCCTACTATCAAAATAATAATCTGCACAATGAAACTATAACATTGATACCAGGTAAACAACAAACCTAGCATTGCCTAAATAACCACATTTTTAACATTATGGTCAAGTAAAACAAGCCCAAGTAACAAAAAATCCGGTGTGTGAGTGCGTGCGTGCGTACGTGTTATACTTGTGAGGGCCAAATGTTCCCACAGGTATAGTAGAATTTGAGAAATAGATTGAGCATTTTCCTGGTCCTCACCAGAAAACAATTGTTGATTCATGGTTATATTTTTTTTTATTGTGCGATACTGTCGCACACCCAAAATAGCTGATATACAAGCTCAAAATGTGATCAGCTATATCCCGTGTGCTACACCAGCACGCAATAGGCTCTATGCACAACAGCCATATTGGAAAGAAATTGGGCCTCTTCTTACTTCCTTCACAGGTGTTACCAATGATACTAATGAAGGCTCTGTTCCATTCTGGTCAGGGTGCTGATATCGTGCATGTTGGCTCACTAGAAACACTCCATTTTGATTCCCAAATGGCCCCTTATGGTGGGTGTGGAACCAAATGGACCCTTACGGGTCCATTTGGTTCCATTTGTACACTCTCAGAGTTATGGGGATCCTTGAAAATAAGACAACCACTGTGCTACACTAAATGGAATGGAGCCTTAATTAGTATTATTGGTAACACCTGTGAAGGAAGTAAGGAAGGGGCCCAATTCATTCCCAATATGGCTGCTGTGCATAGAGCCTATTAAACTAGGGCTTTAGGGTTAGGGTTTAAAACAAAAAGTGGTACATTTTAAAAAAAAATCATTTTATAAAATGTCCTAAAATGTTGACATCCTTCATGTATAGTAATACAAACATAACCTACCGCTCTTGGGCAGGATCACGATGTTGTCACTAAGAACCCCGGTGTCCAGACCGAACTGCACAAATTTGTCCTGCAGGGCGGCGCTCACCTCAGGGGATCGACCTGCAAAGCACAACGACACCTCCTTTACACACAGGCCTGGAGCAGTGCAGCGTCTACCAGTTGTCGTAAGTACTCAACCACAATACTTCAGTCAAAGACAGTATAGATGTTCCTGATCAGTGTTGGGGGCCATTTCTGGGGGCAGTGGTGGAAGAGGTACTCAGATATTTTAGTTTTACCACAATATAAAAATACTCTGTTACAAGTAAAAGGCCTGTGATCAAAATGTTACTTGAGTAAAAGTACAAAAGTATTGGCATCAAGATATACTACCAAAAGTAAAAGTACTAAAATGTTTGAAAATAGCAGATCTACAAGCTCACAGCGCGTCGCGGTGCGACACGTTGTGCGACACGTTGTGAGCTTGTAGATAGGCTATTTTCAAATAGCCTATGTATAAAATAGGGCTATGTTATAATAATTTATATCTACAAAGTAACTAGTAACTAAAGTTTTCAAATAATTGTAGTGGAGTAAAAGTACAATATTTGCCTCTGAGATGTAATGGAGTAGAAGTAAAAGTATTGAAAATTGGAAATACTCCAGTAAAGTAAAAATAATTGAACTTAAGTAGAGTACTTGAGTAAATGTACTTAGTTGCTCTACACCACTGTTTGGGGGTCATTTCTTTGAAATGCAGTGGAGTGAAAGTCATAAGAACCCAAAAATACAAACACACAAGTAAAGTACAGGCACTCAAACAATTTACTTATAAAAAAAAGTATACTTTTTTCTGTCCACTGGCCCATGATGAGAGAACATTACTCACTGTAGAGCTTGTTCATAACCTCAGGCACACCGGCCATGGTCTTGATGGTGTGGACCATAGCGTAGCTGTCATAAACAGCATCCACCACACGCATGTCATTCTCATTGTTCCAAGCTGTGGAGCAGAGACAGAGATGGAGAGAGATTAGTAGCAGTGGTTCCCATGTTTTGTAGCTCAAGACCCAAAAGAGAAATTAGATGAATTTGCCCGGGACCCTAACTAGTGAAAATAGCTGGAAAATGTTGGAATTGTTTTTAATAGGCTCTATTCACAGCAGCCATATTATGAAGAAATTCACAGGTGTTACCAATGATACTAATGAAGGCTCTGTTCGATTCTGGTCAAACAGAGTCAGGGTGCTGATATATGCATGTTGGCTCACTGGAAACACTCTGTTACACCAGTGGGTCTAAAGTTGGGGTCCAGGGACCCTCATGGGCTTCCAAATGGCCCCTTACGGGTGTGTAACTCTGGTTCCATTTGTACACACTCAGAATTATGGGGGTCGTGGAAACCACTGTGCTACACTAAATGGAACAGAGCCTTCATTAGTATCATTGGTAACACCTGTGAAGGAAGTGATGGCTGCTGTGCATAGAGCCCATTGATGAAAAGTTTAGATTTTTGGGGTTTAAAACTTTTTTCAAATCTTTTGAAATAATATATATTATTGTTTTTAATGTAGGAAACGCAAAAAATGGGACATTAACTCGCGACCCAAAGATGGGCCCCGATTGACTGTTTGAAACAGTGGATTAGCATGCGTGTGTGCGTGCGTGCGTGCGTGCGTGTGCTCTACTCACTGTGGCTGCGGAAGCTGAAACGTCCGGGGGTGTCTGTCTTTTTAGCGAGGTGAGTCATTCTCCAGCAGCTACCATCAGCACTATTACAGAGAGAGAGAGAGACAGACAGACAGACAGACAGACAGACAGACAGACAGACAGACAGACAGACAGACAGACAGACAGAGAGGGTGTCTTCAAATAGAGCTCATGCTTTTCACTCATGATTCTTTTTTTTTACATTTATTTAACATCAGATGTTGCATGTTTCCATCATGGACGTTGCACGTTTGCTGTGGGTTTTCATTGCTCACTTGAGGTTGGCATAAGAGACGTCGAGGTCTCCCCCAGCAGTTGGCACCAGCTGGGTAGTACCCATCTTCATCGATGCCTTATGGTTAACAAACCACTCAGCATTGGTGGCCAGTCCTACCATGTACCACTTACCAGCGATCTGAGAGAGAGAGAGAGAGAGAGACAGACAGACAGACAGACAGACAGACAGACAGACAGACAGACAGACAGACAGCCAGACAGACAGACAGACAGACAGACACAGAGAGAGAGAGAGCTACAGTCATCAAGCCACTCTTCAAAAAAATGATAATAATCTAGTCACGTACATCATCCCATATCAAATCTCCCATTTTAAATTATAAAATATTTGAAAAGCTGTCTTTCAACAACTGAACAACTTCTTGGCACGAAACACAAAACAATGACTTTGAACTACTAAACTAGTCTGCTAGTTAGTGTACAGAGACAGCGTTGTGTTTATAATATAGGCTACACATCTGCGCAGACAAAAATGAACATAACTGTTTTAAAATACTGCTGTTAACAAATAATACTGTTGGTTCTGAATTGTGAATTGTGCTGCATCATGAACCATCAAGACTTCTCATCTGGGACAGTTCTGCTTCCTGAACACAGATTCAGAACTAAACATGGAGAAACAGTGTTCAGTTTTTATGCGCCACATATCGTTGCTGTCGGGCAGAAACCTCTTATGTCCCTATTTTAACTTTTGATGTTTTTTCGTAAAAGAATGTCCTACTTGATCATACAGTGTCACACAAAAGTATACAAAATAGCATATCTGCAAGCTCTAAACACGGAGCGAAGCGACGTGATTTGGGCA